>NW_008752018.1:300984-321601 GCF_000715545.1 Opisthorchis viverrini | reverse complement strand
AGCATTGGACCAAGTTCAGACAGTGTCCTTCCAATAAAAAGCTTGAGGCCGTTGTACTTTTCGCACTCGCACGCACTCGCGCTCTCGCAACCAATTTGTTGGAATATAGCTATTGCGTTCCCTTGCGTGAGCCTTTTTCTCTCCGACACTAGGCACTGGGGCGCGTCCGCAGCAGATACCACAGGCCGGCGAATCAGCAGATATAACATAAACCGATAGCCACTACACTGTATTGTCCCTTTAGTGAAGAGACAAATCCCACGAAGTCTGTATGATAGAGACTCGTAAATCTATCATTACTTGATACTGATCTGCTCAACAGTAGAGCGAGGAAGATTTCCCACCAAAGTAAAAGCATAATTTGGTGAAGTGGAACTTTGGAAAGAGGACCAACCTGCTCTCAACGTCATCCTGTTTTATGATACTGATCAATGATCGCCCTGAAAGCGAGCTTATGAGACCATATTTTCCTCGATGGACATGAACGGGAAACTTAACCGGCAAAGTGGTTGAAACACACCCGTTCTAGCAAGTTAGTCGTTAAACGGATGGACATCAAGTGAGAAGGACTATTTATCTCTGATCGTTCCTTAGTCGTTATGAAAATAAGCTGAACCCCAATCTCACAATCCCTAATTAGATGCTTGGGGCTATACTTGTGTATCCCATAATTCACACGATTCGCTTTAAGGAACATTAGTCCATGGTACCGCGACTGTTGAGATGGTCCATTTTTTTCACCAGACAACCGTAACAATAAAAGCAAATAAGGCGGTATTAAGCCTGATAGACAATCTGTCTGGGCTCTCCAGTTGACATTGAGATTCCAGTTCTTCTAGCTGCGACTAAAGAAGCTTAAAAACAGTCATGTCAAGCAAAAGCATTCCACCAGCTCCTATCGATTTCCACGTGAATGACCTGAGATAGTTTATAAAGTCCAAAAATTCCTTTTGTCTGATGCACGCTGGATAATTCTCATGGATCGATGAAACTAGCACGCGCAGTTACTACATTCTCGTGGTAAGCGGGGACGTGTGATTGCCCGTTCGGCAGCAGACACCTTGGACAAAAAATACGGAGATCCAACGATCTCAACGAAGTGAACTCTCACAGGCCGCATGGTATTTTACCAAAATGAGAACCCACTCATTATGAGATGTCATTCCTATGGCGGGAAATTCACGCAGGCATTCTTGTTTTCAAATGTGATCTCGCTTCATCCACCCCACGAACAAAAAATTCCTGGATGGATGTGTGAAAGGCTAGCACTTCTCAGCTATTAAAAAACAATCCTTGTCAACTGCGAAGTGCGCTAAATCAAGCAAAAGAGCAAAAGAAACACTGAAAAGTGACTTAGTATGCAGCAAAAAGAAAGAAATATGCAATGACGCAATCTCTGATTGAATGCAAAGCTTAAATGTGCGCTAAACGTAAAAACCCATCTAATAATTAGAGACAATTTGAAACTACAATTTAAAAGTCTTTCAATCTGGTCAAAGATCAGCCGAATCGTATTTGAAAGAAAGCTATCTGATTTGCATCAGCGACTTCATCGACAAGTTGACCACTATTTTTCATTTCAACACAAAGCGGTGAGTTTTCAACTTTCATGTTTATAAAGTTTTTAGCTAAGACTTTTTGCAATTCATCGTTAGGAAATTACACTACAACATCTGATTTGCACACTAAAAAAGCACTAATTCAACCGTTTGGTGTGTTGCACACCTTAAAACAAGGCAGTGGGAAGACATAATTTCCTGATTTGCTTGTGAACCGATTTCCCGAACGACAGTCTTCAGATGCAGGAGGAAACGCCAAACGCATCTGTGGTGACAAGCAATCTGTGAGAATCAAGTTAGTCCATTGCTCGGTTTTGACGCAGTGGTGAATCTTCTGTGACAAACTGTCCGTGGCACCAGTAATAGATTATAAACTAGGAGTTACTACAGGGATAACCGGGGTGAACAGATAGATGTAACCAGTCGAAGAGTTTGATTATTGATAATCAAGGTGAACATGTGGCCTTGAACAGATAGACGAGAGACCTTACATAAAAATCTGACCATGTAGTATATATCCTACCACTTTCTGATGTCTGATCGAGGGAGGTGAATATACTGTTGACCTCAACCTCGTCTACGTGGCAGACATGAACTTAAGTTCACTCGTCAGCAACGAGCAAGACTGAGGCGTTTGGGCTAAGCAGAAAATTTTTATGTCGGCGATGTACACTTGGTTTTATTAACAGTCCAACGTACCGAAGATCCGATTTAGTTTTCAATTCGAAAAAGACCGCTGAAAATGAAATAAACTTTCTGAGGTGCGCGTTCAACTTTAGCGAAGTATCTCCTGTGCCTTACTCGTGGCTTCATCCCGACCAAATGTAAACAGTTGCTGATAATTATGGCTTCAACCTCCGAATTTCTTTCTGACTCGAATCGGAGTTGTCATTGTTTTGTCCATTTCTCGATGCATCAAACTTGATATCAAAGATCACAGGTGACTTGGCATTGTTACACAGTATGGAAACTTTTATTGCAAAGTTTTGAATAGTCAAACTCCGACGTTCATTATCCTCCCATGCAACTTACGCCTGTCCATATTCAACAATTTCCAGTCGGATAGCTTAACCACCAACAGTAACACTTACCCATAACAGGAAACTCGGAGTTTCTACTACCTACGACACATAAAAGCGATTATTTTGAATAGCTTTGTTTAAAAACCGTTGGATGCATTCGCTGTGAAACAGCTATGATGTGGAAAGCTTGGTTGAGAAAAAATACTTGGATGATTAACTGCTACTTACTGCTTGGTTACAAGAGCCTGGAAATTTTGTTACGACACATAAAAGCGATTATTTTGAATAACTTTGTTTAAAAAACTGTTGGATGCATTCGCTGTGAAATAGCTGTGATGTGGAAAGCCTGGTTGAGAAAAAAGACTTGGATGATTAACTGCTACTTACTACTTGGTTACAGGAGCCTGGAAAATTTGAGGGGTAGCACTGTGAATAAAATGTGAGTTTATTCAATAAACGTGACCTGATTCGAACCTAAAACAGTACATAGCTGTATTACGAAATATCGGAGCCGAAATGACACCGCCTCCTGTAGGTCTGCTAAAGGCTGTTTGTAGTCTCAGTAACCTATCTGTACTCCAGCGTCAGCTGCTTACTACGGAGAATCCCATTCAGGCCTGGTCATCTGAGGGTAAGACGGCTGGGAATTACACACTGTTGTGTGAATGTGCCGCGCCAGGCCGCCTCGGGTTTCAGTTACTAAGATAATCGAGATAACGTGATACATGTATATTCGTAATGCCTGGAAACATCACAAACGAGAGATTCAGCTGGGTTCCAGGTGAGTCTCCCGCAGACCTAAATTAGTTTGCAAATGGGTATATTTCGCTAATTTCGTGCAACTTTGGTTCAAGTAGAACATAAGGTTGAGGGAACCTCGGGGACTGCACCTACCTGTTGAGCCCCAAGAAGGGCGAAGCCGGTCGTGGGCTGTCGACGAATTTTCAGCAAACTTATGATTAGTGCATTACGAATATACGTTACCACTTAATTTGTGGTCATTTACTTGAGTGACTACAAACCAGTACGCTGCATCTAAGACTTGTTCAACCCAAGCGGTGCCACTGAGTAACTCAAACGAAATGTTCACTGTTTATTCCAGCTTGTCGAGATTGTTTTGTTTTCCCTGGTTGAAAAGTGCCGACACTGGAAATGAACAGCAGACTGCGGTACGCGTATGTCTCCAGGATCACATGACAAGTGTATGGAGGCAGACGGTTACTCCATGTAGCTGGGAAAAGAAACACCAGCAAGAACATCCCTATCACCGCGATCGTTATCTAACTTTAGACACCACGCCCCGAATCATGTGCGCCAAATAGCTACTGCATTCGAGGGAAAAGATGTGCAGCAAAAATACCAGTAGTGAGCTCAGACCAAATTAGACCTACCAAACATAATTTTCATATGTTAAATTTGGCTGATATGATAGAACTTTATGCAGTGTCAGTGCGTGTGGAGTGAGGAAGAGGCATGTAATCGATTCACCAAAGAGCGCAAAATTTGGTTGAGTAAATTTCAACTATACTGAGTTAAATTTTGTATCAAACATAGGTTTGCTGGTAGACCTCAGTGGTGTCTGTGTTGTTTTTTTTCGTTTTGAGTATAGAAACAATGTGGCTGATGACACAGGGATCGGCACGTTTAAAAGGTGTTGTTGGCAGAAAGGCGAGAAGTCATTTTATAAGATTGTAATATGATTTTGGTGGAAACTTCTAAGAGTGGTTACCGTACTCCATTCAGACTGATTTTTGCGATATTACTCTAATCCATAAAGCGCCTTGCTAAATGCATGTGACATTCAAAGCGTATTTCTCCATAACAGATACGATTGTCTTCTGTTCCCCGTCAAAAACGCAACAATTCAGTAGTACGCCATGATGTACTCGCCACTGCATGCAATTCACAGTTGGGGTTATATAATGGGTTATTCCGTTTGCGACCCAGCAGTCACGGGAAACGTTTTGTCCGGATTACTGTCGGTCTCATTAAATATTTGGCGGCATGCGAACTAAATGGTTAACTTGACAGAACACACTACTCATATGGTTGCTGAAAATTATTCAATGATAATCTCATGAGTAGTGGGTTCCTTCAAGAAGGTCTTAGGCGACATTCCAAAAATTACACCAGCTTAAACATAAAAAGGTCTTTGTGCAGCACTCTCGGTTGAAGAATATCATAAACAACAGATTCAGCTGGGTCTTCCTCTAGAGCCAAATTAGTTTGCAAGTGAGTGTCTCCGGTGGAAAGCTATACTCCATTTCCTAACGTTCATGATATATTATTGGTTGTTGGTTTGCTCGTCAAGCCTGACAGCTAGACTGCAACTATTTTGTTACCAATCGGCATGACAACGTCGGCGCGGAGTTGACTGACCGATGTCACCTCGATCGGTGATGAAGAGTTTGCAATCAATCTACCGAGCTCAGCGAACAAACCAACAACTCAGCGACGCGCTGGAGATGCTTATATTTCTCAGTTTTGCCAATAATGCTTTATTAATGTTGCACGGCTTTCGGAGCAGAGTGTGCAAAACGGATGCTGAAACAAGTAGCTTTTTACCATACAATGGAGCTGTGAGAATAGCCCGCTTAAACGAGGACTTTATTTCATCCAAAGAAGGAGAGCGACAGAGAGTTTTGAACAGCTTTTAAAAGAAAAAACCGTAAGTTATTATCTTTACCCCACCCCTGCTGAATTGTTCATGTGAATTCTGTAGAAGCAACGGTACTTTGGCCGTCCCCAATATAAGTGATACACCACAAAAAAACCGTGATAATTAGTCGCCACTCAGTCTGATGAGCTCCTAGAAATTGCACCCACATATCGATTGGCTTCAAGATGGCCTCCTCCAATCTGTTGAAGCCTGGGCAAAAAAACTTAGCAAAGTTCTGGTATTAATGACGATTCCAAACGGTGTTCTGGACAAAACACGCAATACATGTGGTGAGATTCATCAAGTTGGGAGACGAAGAGCACTCTTTCATAGCGATTTCGGGACGCGCCTATTGCTACAGCGGCAACCAACAGGTGCAGCCGATTCAGAGGAGGCAGATGTTGCAAACCAAATTCTTCGAAAGAACGAGAATGTGTTGATTGTGATTTTCTGTTTCACCATTTGGTTGTGCGATAAAGAGGACGTGACTGGTGGAATGGAGCTGTTTCTACCCAAAAATGACAACTTTGGAATTGGCGAGAGAGCTTACTTATTGTACACAGATGACCATCGTAGAACGGCACGTTGTGAAATAATTTCACTCTGTCCTCAATGGAAAGTTACGTCAACGCAAAAATGCGGCAAAACTATCTTCTTCCTTAGGGAATATACACTCATTTGCAAACTAATTTGGTTTTTAGAGAGTCTCAACTGAAACCCAGCTGAATCTCTCGGTTTCGATGTTTCCAGGCAACTGAATGTGCTCCACCAGGCCGCCTCATGTCTCAGTCGCTACGATATTCGAGATATCGCGATACATATACATTTTTGTAATGCCTGGAAACATCGAAACCGAGAGATCCAGCTGGGTTCCAGGTGAGTCTCTGGAAAAATCAAATTAAATTGCAAATGAGTGTATTTCGCTAATTTCGTGCAGTTTGGTTTCAAGTAGAACATAAGGTTGACGGAAACTGCGCCTACCTGATGAGCTCCAATTAGGGCGGAACCGGTCGTGGGCTGTCGAGGAGTTTTCAGCAACCTTATGAATGGTGCATTACAAAAAATATCTTCTTCCTTGTCTACAGATTCTGAGACTAGCTTAATGGTGGGGAGAGTAGTATGTTTGTGAGTAGAATAAGAGCTAAAGCGGAATAGATAATGTGTCATGTTTCATCCATCTCAGTACCGATCTTCCTCAGTCCACCAATGAGATTTATCGACCGGATGAGTGGATAGCCTCTGGAACCTTACACAAATAAAACGATTTTCTTGTAACAGGTTGTGATCCAGACCATTTAAGGCATGTACCCAGCCTAAAGAAACAGAAACAGATGTGACGTAGACACAACACCATATAGCACAGACCATCTGTGTGTGTAAGTTGAATACAATTCCACATGAACGGTAGTAAGAAACGGAGATTGGCGGTCAACCGACCAAATACCAGTTCAGTTCTGTAGCGCGTAGTGTCATCAAAATTTTCGATCAACAGATTCCATACTAACCAGTGGAATGCAAACGATAAAGAACTCACAAGCTTGCGAAGCAGCCATCGTCGGGCTCGATGCTGGGCGAAGTTGAACGGGTTGAGGAGACACAAAAGAAGGAATATGACTAGAATGAGCGGAGAAAGGTAGCTGGGCACATGAAGTACCTCGCTGTACATGTAATACAAAACAGCACATCCCCATACGTTGGCGAAGAAGAAGGATATCTGTTAGGAGAGAAAGACGAGAGATAATACGATGAAGTCAGAATACTAACACGGCACTCATGAACAAGCACATGACAATAAACAATTACGATGTGAAAAACTAGCTTGTTTAGTTTATATGACGCGTACCGATAAAAAATTCGAAAGCGAGCTCCCAACAAGAACAAATCCCTTTGAAGAGGTTTAAATGGTGTTTACTGGTGTACGATCTCGTTGATTGAAGGTTTCTACCGGAAATCTCTCTTGCTGTAGACTAAGGTCACGTCGGTAGGTTGAGTACAGAGAAGTAGGTTACTCAAATAACCTTAATAACACCACAAGAAATTTCTACATTTCAGGGTATTTACCTTATGAATACATATTTGAGGATGATGCTACATCTGAGTGAGGTGTTGCGGTGTCGAAGCAAACAGGCCTGTCGAAATATTTAGACACGAGCACCAGCAACACAAACTGAAGCACATCTGATGTCCAATCAAAATAGTCACCCATGTTGTTTTTATTCGAACCTGAGGCTCTATGTTCTCAATAAGCAGTGGGACGAACTCACGAAGATCTTATCAATCTGTTGTTCTTGCAACGAGAAGTTTAAGTGCACGCTGTCGCTTTAACAGTTGTTGTTGTTGTCCTGCATCGCGGTCTAACACTAAAAAACTTTGGTTCGCCACGAAAGCTTATTGCGATGGCGTGACATCAGTCAACTCGTAGCTCATTTTAGCAGGGTTTTCCAGATACAGCTAACCAAGTTCACCAAACCCCTCTGACCTTCCACATCAGTCCTTCATTGCTCCGCGCATCTTCGTTTCTCCACCTGATTTCCCGAGGTAGGAAGTCCCTGGTAAGATAAATATCCTCTCCTCGAGCAATCGGCACCAATCCGGGCTAGGTTCAATATATTCCATGCATCAGCGTTGCGACGCTTTCCACGAGCTTCAACAAGAAGTCGATATGTAATCAGCTGGACCTTGAAATATTGCGGGGAGGTTGGAAACAGAGAGTGGCATTGCGTCTTTACCGGCACTATGCTTCGATGCACACCACGTCCAATATACCACCTTTTGGACGGTAGCCTTCCTTACGTCATAGACTGAAAATAAACCCGTCAATTGATTAGTCTATTGGTGTCTTTGTATGGTGGGTGCACACAATGAACGTTGATTTTGAGGTGATGTAATCCCAATTTACCCATGACGTATGTAGCTCATACGAAAATTTTTACGTAAAGATGTAATCAGCGAAAAAACATCATAATTTGATGGTGATGACGAGGAGCGACGACCACAAGTTGATTGAACGTGAAGCAACACTCCAGCTGGGTTTTGCCAACGGTTGTGTCGAACAACTATTCTTAGCCCAGGTCTTATTTGGCACTGTGCTTGCTTTGTAGTGACCACTGACGCAAATAGCCAGTCTGATTATCTCAGCCGCCCACAATACGCGCCTTATACTGGGGCGGTTCCCGAATAAACCCAAAAAATAATCAGGCTTGTCCTGCATGCTATTACCATCATCATCGGACTTAAAGTGTATGCGAGTAGTAGGTTGGTTCTTGCTGTCTTCCTCTTCCCTCTCTTCTTGCTGTCTTTCTCACCGACTTTGTTGGAAATGTGAGTGCAGTTGTAGTTGGGATTGTGAGTGGAATAGTTGATCCAAGGGTCTGTGTACAGATTAGGAATCAAACGCATGATGCCGTGAAGGAAGTAGAAGGTTGCTTTATACAGTAATACCAATGGCCCTAATGAAATGTGTTGTACAAACGTCACACTGGCTAAGATGCTGCATGCTACGTAAGAAATCCTGCGCAACTAGTTCATATAGAGACCAGGAAGCGATCGAAAAGGATGAAATCGTGTGTCGCAAAAGTCCCCATAAGAGCTGTGTTATAAATCTTGCCTATGCCGTATGGTCCCGCGGAAATAATTCATCCTGAAAGTGGGGCACCATTCCATGATCAATAATTTCCCCCCTTCGTGGATGTTTATTTCGAGTGGCTGAAGACAATCCAACCACGCAACATTTTTATAGCTAGGACGGTCTCGCATTGCTCAGGAACAGTGCTATGACTGACAGTTGATGTCCATGGAAATTCTCGAAGCCATTCACGTTCGCAGTCTTAAGTCATGATTAAATGTGCCCTACCATCTAATGGACAAGTGGAGTACTCAGATGGCACATCCCCTTAAATACTTTAATGGAAAGGGAATGCGAGTATTATTCTGGATGTTTTTTTTGCGCACCTACCGTTCGACATCAAAAGAAACCGTATCAGATAGGGTTTCACCGGCTGAGACCCTGCTTGAACGCCACGCTTCCTGTCAGACAAATGGGAGAACGGGACACCAACATTGACGAGTAACTTTTACTGACATTGTGGAGCCGATTCTCAAGAATTGTACCCAGGTTACCAATTATTCAAATACTAAATCCCACGGTCACCAAAGTATTTAGTTGCTTAGCATCCTAGCTGAGCACAGAGGTCATACCTTATACGAACTCACGGTCGAAAAAGGAACTCATCAAGTTTACCATATCTGGTGACGGTACAGGTAAACGAACTACATTGGTTGATTCCCCGAGGATACTCTATCGAAGATGTTCAAACTCTCAACACGTCCTTTGAGTGTAATATGGAGAAATACAACCCCAGGAACTGAGCGTCCAAGGCGTAAGTGGGCTCAAATAAAGTGTCTTCCCCAATGAACATGTGAGTCCAATTAGGTTCGAAAGCAGAGTCGTTGACAATCGCCAGAGTTCATTCAAGCCTGACGTGGCTCTCCAGTGAATGACTCTGGCTTATGTCGCCTTTCACTGTGTTCATCTGTGTTCGTCTCTACCCCAAAAATAGCATCGCACGCACCACATTAAATTCTAGAGATTTTTAGAAAGTTCTGTTGTTGACTGATTCATACAAGCAGGACCTAATCCAAGCCTGTGAGATCCTCATGTGGTTCGCCGCTGCTACCCCTGGTTTTGGGTGCCTGCTTGTCGTTTTTGTCTTTAAACCATCCTCAGCTTGCTGTCTATACCATTATGAACAATACCGAGTAGTTAGATCAATCACGAAATGCGCATACTTCCCGATAGTTGCACTTCCGAAACAATCCTCGAAGAACTTTAACTTGATCAGAACGGTTTAGATATTTGATGCATATATATATATACAATATATATATATAGTCACCCTCTGGAGAGCAGATCACTCAATCTTGCTATCTAGCTATTTCCAGTATTGGTTGCCTATGTATGACAGGGAGATGATCAGCAACATCAGCAGAATCCTCGACCCACAAACGCATGGAAGTATATATATATATATAAGTATATATAAGTATATATATATATAGGCAGTTATGCGTAGCTTCCCACTTGACGTTAAACACTGAGCTAACTCATCACGCGTACTATTGCTGACTGTTTTGTCAGCTGTTGATTATTTTGCAGTTAGCTATTGATCCCTAATTTAGCCGTTCCACTTGATCAATAACTTAATGCTAAACAAGCGCATTTTCGTTCACCCAGTAGGGTGATTCCACGGGTTCAGACCAGATTCTTGAGTCGTAAAACCATTCAGTGGGTTGCGTCCTAAATGACTATCATTCAACATGTGTCACTTGGGCTACATTATATTACTTGGTTCAAGGTATAGCGTAGAATGAGTGAATTTCGCACCAGTTCATAAACTATTTGAAATTCACTGATCTGTTGACTGCGCCGTCATCAAGTTATCAGCGGCCTTCCGCCCTCACCTCCATCCTGCAATGGTTCCACAAGAAGTCAGTTTCGTGCCTCAGATTTGCGTAACGAACGAGTTGTGATTAATTTGGAATCCTTTGTAGGATGACCATCTTCACGCTACGATGATGAAGCTCCTGGTTCACTGAGGCTTTCTCCAAAAAGATTAAGACAGAAGGCTAATCAATTCGGTCGCGTGGGGGAAGATGCAAGAAACCAACGTAGAAAGCTAGCGCTTCCCATCTCGTAACGGCTATTCGAGAGAAGCTCACCTACAAGGAGGCAATCGAATTCCTGGCGATTAATTGGGCAATGCCAACTGCCCTTTCTGGGTGTTCGGGTGAGATCGATCAAGGTTCACCGACTGTCCACTCATTGCCAGCTAAGCGGCCTACTGGAGTTCCTCATAGCTTGCCTCAGCTAACAAACTGATCCAGGTAGTATCTACCACTTAAACGCTGCACCCCTAAATATCCCGTATTTCTTTGATGAACCCAGCTGTGGACACACCAAGCTGAACCGACGGCCAGGTGGACCGAATTGGAACCAATGGTTTGTCCGGACGGCTATTATACACCATCTGTATAGATCGGTTTTCGCGCGAGAGCACAAGATATCAGTTAGCTTTCTAGAATATCTTCCGACAACTAAGCATGCACGGTGATTAGCATGAGCAGTTTTCGATCCCGCGTGTTCCATAACACTACCTAGGAAGAGGGATCATGCTGGAACTAAGGCACAGGTTCACGTATTCCACAAATAGTCGACATGCATCAGAATCACGCACATTCGCAAGCTGGCTCATAAAACGATTCAAAGGCTTACTGGGGGGAAAACATAGTCAACAAGTGGATAAAAAGTTTAATTTCGTGTGTTAGATTATTGAAACCGACGAATATCAGCAGATAAGATGTGTGTTTGCATGGGTAATTTACAGTCACTTGCACGCCAATCGGGCGACTAAGGCCAGAATCCCTTTTTACCATCAAACTCACATGATAAGAGTAAGGCATATCAGGCGATAGTTGGCGCCATCGTAGAAAACGCGAACCCTATCGTAACTTTGTTCTTGAACCTGGTTTCATCACATTGCCATTCTTTACCGTCAAAGATCAAGGCGCATGAATGAGCAGCAGAATTTCGCTAGTTCGGTCTTAATGGGATCACATAAAATTTGTCCGGAGGTCGAACATAATGTAGTTGCCCTCGATTGTAGACAAACAGCTTTACGATTAGCCGTAACACTATGGAAAGGCGAGGTGTACTAGTTAGGTGTCTTCGAGAGGTCCAGCTGGTTCATTAGCAGGATATTCTTCCTGCCTTAAAGTACAAGCATATTAGGTAGGAATGGAGGATCCAATCGATGACTGTCCCTCAGTCACAAAAGACCTACTGGACACATTCACGTGTTAAACTAAAGGTGTTTCAGGGTTGTTTTTGATGTTGATCAGGTGGGCTTTGATCTATTAACCGAAATTGGAAATTAACTTACCAACGTTGGTTTCACCATCAGTTAATTGTAAAGATCGGCAAACAGACAACAGCGACCGAGTCAAAAATCAAGAAACGAACCCGAACTATCGATATTTTGACACATTCCCCATAATGTTTTTATCAGAGCCCATGGGTGGATGTTGGTGCGAATTGGGTCACACATAAAGGGTTCACGTTAATCCATGTTATCGTTAGGTAGGGAATGTCCTACAGGAATGTCCAAGCCAATGGTGGATAAAATGCAACGAACGGTGAACAACTTCGTACCTAATTTAAGTTAAATGCACTGAAGATCAAGAATTTACACAAAAAGTTCGTGCGGGACCGTGAAGAAGTTGTCAAGGTCCGTGAATAACCGCATGGGGCAGTAGCNATATATATATATTCCTGTGTTAGACTGAAGGGAATGATCTTGGGCGCATCCTGCATAACTTGAGAAGAGTTACGAGAATGTGTTGTCCTCTGAGTAACGGTTTATGAATGACGCTGCTTACCCTGAACAATGTTTATTTTTATACTTATTTTGATTGACTTGAGCAAAGCTTTCAGCAGACATATTATTGTAGGTGGTAGGAAATTTCAAGGCAGGCTCTTCAGAATGTAAACATTTGGTTAAAGTATCCAGTTGTCTGAGCTAACGTGGTGCTTTAGGGACTTGACTAAATCCAACTTGTCCACAAATGCCTTGAAAGATGCGTGATTGCAATTTGAATGCTCTACTCTGAACAGGAGCGGAGTAAAACGAAGACCAACAACAGCAATATAACCCTTCTTCAATCTATATACATAATTTACTCGAACCAGCAGAGATAGGGATCTCAGTACGTCAGTTTTTCGTTCATCAACCGTTCTAATTTCATCTGTAAAGATAAAGGCCGTAGGACAGACCGACTTTTGTCGGAGTCCAAGATGAAACGCTCTCCACGGTAAGTGAAGGAGCCGCAGCTAACGTGACTCCAAAGGCACTGGTGTTGCATTTCCAGACTCATTCTAAAAACCCTTCAAAATGGATCAAAATATGTATCTACTGCGTTATTACGTAACCACAACCCAATGGCGTCTTACCCACTGCTGTGAGCATGCAACTGTGTTGACTTTCGTGGTCCTGATCGTGAGACACTGAGTGAAATGTAGGCAGATAAAGTGTTCTTACGTAAAACCCGCGGCTGAAGATACTACAATCGGTGCTAACGTCCTGCAACACGTTTTGCCACCTCGTAATGACGACAGAGTGATAGATAGAGAATTCAGTGATTAAAATGTTCAAATTTTTCCAAACGGAGCTAAGTTCAAGATTTGGATGAAATGGCCGAACGGGCAGACAGGCCTGCGTTGCCCAGGTTTGAAGGAAAGTAAATACAGTTTTCTGATTAACATTACTACATCGCTTGGGCTAATCGAGCTGACGAATATCAAAGAGTATACATTCCATGAAGTGCGAATTATCAGATCACCTCTAGATACCAACTTACTCTAGACACATGAAGACAGTGAGGATCGGAGCGAATCACGGCGGTGGCTACAACCTTACAACAGGGGCTTTCAGAGAAACTGACCGAGCTAACCTAACGTTCCCGATTTTTAGCTGCTAACCTGAACTCTCCGAGGGAGCTTCTGTGCTTCAGACTCGAAGGATTTTCTATGGATAAAGCATCATCAACAGAAACCCATCAGGCAGTGAATAACAAAGTTTTTGTGTCCGTATAAATCCCCTTCTGTCTTGATCCCAAGATATTGTGGTACTTTCGTGCACGATATAACTACTGAAGAGGAATGAGGTGACCATACTTCTGTATTTTTGAAATCCTTGATGCTCGTGAGGATGACCAGACGGGCAGTGATTGGCCACGTACAACCGCACAAGTAAAATCCCGATGTATGTCTCAGGACGAGGCCGTAGTCATCCGAAACGTCCAAAATCAGACTTATAAAAAGGTCCCACCAAATTCAGTGCAAGAGTTTGCAAGCCTGGGTATATATACCTTTGGTTAAATCAGACAAGGTCTTTAAGACATTCCTATAGCAAGCTATATCATGACTTCAAATATTGGTCAGAAGTTACTAACAGCTATCCAGAATGAAATCCTGTATTTGCCAAGGCTCTTGTGAATCAAGGCTTAGAAAGAGCAGCCAAAAGTGGGGTGTTCCACACAAAGCTCTCATCTGCCGATAAGGTTAGGGAGCAACACAGCAAGCGCAGATGTGACTTGTGAAAAATAGTTGATTGGTTCATGCACACTGACCTGAGTTACGAAAGTAACCAGGCAAGCTCGCTAAGGCGCTTCGTTACCGGTTTTATAATCAGTTAGTATCGCTCAGTTTCACCGTTAGCCACTCGGTTAGCTTCCATTGTGACGATTGACTGAATGGGTAAAATTCTTTTGAAGTGGCTGCTTTTCTAATCAGATGGTGCTACTTCAGTTAGCAGAAGGTTCCTTTCCAAACCAGTGCCTGCGATGCCTGTGTGTGCGTGTACCTGTTAAAAGTATGTGAAAGCTGATTATCTCAGTTGGTGAGAAGGGTATTCCCCATCCGCCGCCCACAATGCATGCGTTCAAAGAGCTTGCCGCCCCAAACCACAAGATATTAGTGTGTGTGAGATGAGTACAACTTTTGTCGAGCTAAAGTGTATGGTATTCAGTGTCCTATCTTTATGATGCAACTATTCGTGAGGAATGGTTTCAGCTATCATGACAACGCCCAGCTGAATTCATACGCCAGTTTACTGCTTCAGTTGGTGAAGAATATATTGATTTCTCAGCTCGCATAACGTGCTCATAGGTTATTTAGACGGTCATTGACGTCCATTAGATCGCTCATTTGCATAACTACTGGTACACGTGAGATACTCAATCGATATGGGGTCGGTGTTAACAGAGATGCAAGGTATCTATGGAACTCGACTTTCTGATACTTCGATTTGTAAGCACCCATGATATACTGCTAAGGGTGGTATTCGACTACTGTGTGGGTAATCCCGATTGGACTCCAGCTTGTGGGAACCTTAGAGACGGACGCATTTCAAGGCCTCCATGCACTCTTAAATAACGATTGTCGAGGACGCTAATCTCTTCTCATGATTTTATGAATTACGAACTGCTCCTTATAGCTGGTTGTCTCCACTCTTTGATTCTCAGGTCCCTTTGAATCCCAGGTAATTTTATGTAAGCATTTTAGCTGCTCATGCCTTCACCATGTGGTTGTGGTTATTTTCCGTCTTCTTGCTTTCCGAGTGAGAATGTTACATTCCTCTTATCAACCCAATTACACTTGTGTCCCGGTTTTGTTAACCCGGAAACAACACTCTGTTTTCTATCACAGTTTGTGAGCAGTATAACTTTATTAAAGCAAATATTTCATTCGCTCTCGCCCATCATTTGTATGCTGGTCTTTCTGAAGCGCTGTCAACTTTGTATGCGCTTTCAAACGCGGAACCAAGCAAGTCATACATGGATCTATATAAACAGCATTTCGAATGAAAAATATCTATTTTCGACTTGCTTCATGACTTGGTTCTTCCACTGTTAGCAAACAGAACGACTTACACGCCCAGGTTTTGTCAATATTTATTCAGTAATTATTCTCTCATACTAAAGTTATTTATGCTCAGTGACTCCTATTTGAAATCCTCGCTTCGCATCGCCATCAAGTGACTTCGAGGTTAACACGGTTTTTCTTGATTTGAATCGGCTGATTGATGGGCGGATAGATGGGAAACAAACCCGCTTCCGCGGCATAAGGTTTATTTTTCTGTGTGGCGACTTAAACCTGTATTTACGACTGCCGACAAGCTCTCGTGTGCTAATCCATGAATGCATCAGCAGCATCAGCAGTTTGTATAAAGCGCCTAATCTGGCTACGAACAAATCGATTTTGGTTTGGCAATCGTAGGTAATGCGTCCAGATTCCAAGCATTGTTGACCGGCAAGTTCACTGCGGTTGGTTGATAGGGTACAAATGGGATCGGAGGGAAATGTGTACCACCGGGAGTTTACCTCGTGAGTGAATGAGGTCATTTTGACGTTGACTTGTTTGTCAGATGCTGAATGAGGAAATGATACGTAAAAAATACTGCAATCAAGCTACTGTGTTCATCACTCACCGCAAACAGTTGATAATGATCCAAATGTGATCTGGGGTTGATCTCGAATATGAGTACATGATTCACTCCGGAGGTGCGCCAACCGTAGGTGTGTGAATGAGGTCATTTTGACTTAAGTTGACTTGTCAGATGCTGAATGAGGAAATGATACGTAAAAAATACTGCAATCAAGCTACTGTGTTCATCACTCACCGCAAACAGTTGATAATGATCCAAATGTGATCTGGGGTTGATCTCGAATATGAGTACATGATTCACTCCGGAGGTGCGCCAACCGTAGGTGTTTAGTCCGAAGAGACTGAGGAAAAATATTATCAAAAAGGTGGCTCGGAATATGCGCACAGCTGGGATATTGTTTGTGGGCAAAGGGCGAAGAAATATATCTATAAGAAAAGTGGGACAGGATAGGAAGAACAAGAATGATTGTTGTGCTTCAAAAGAGTGTCTAGTATTTGAATTTGGGGCGTTCGATGAAAGTGCTAGCACAGGTAACTGCTTGCATTTGATAAAATCCACCGAGATGGAGTGGAACTTGTTTTTTTAAGAAAAAATGATTGATGACCGATAGTCCTAGTGTAAAGGATGGGAAAATCCGGATAGTTTTAAGTTCACAGCCTGCACAAGTCGACCGAGACGGATGGACAAACCTGTTTCATTCTTTTTATAAAGAAAACTACTCACAAGGTTGCTGGAACTCTTCGACCAGCCCACGACTGGTTTCGCCCTTCTCGGGGCTCATCAGGTAGGCACAGTCTCCGAGTTTCCCTCAATCTTATGTTCCACTTGAACCCAAATCGGACTGTTTTTGAGAAAACACTCATTTGCAAATCAACTCCGTCGTGGGCTTTCGAAGAGTTTCCTTTATGAAAATATACTGCGATATCTGGAATATCGTGCTAACTGAAATACGAGGCGGCCTGTGTGCTGCACATTCGGTTGTAGAATATCATAAACGAGAGATTCAGTTGAGTCTCTCGTGAAAACCAAACTACGGCAACTGAGAGATGAACAAAAAACTTCAAACCATTAATTCATTGGTTTTCTTCTCGAGTGAGGCATCTGTTGCTACCGGTGCAAGGTCACTCTGGATCTGCCCTATTTACCAAGTATATGAGGATGGGATTTAAGTGTTGTTGTAAATTCACCTTCATCGCTCGGTTTTATACACATTTGATGAAATTGTCGCACAGAAATGGGCAAGTGAGGTGCTCAGGTATGTGACCTCTGTTGATGGAACCAAGTACAAAACAGGTTGTAAATGACAGAACACTTGTAAGTTTTCTTAGAGGAAACCTCTATTAAGAGCTAGTCCCGTTGGAACGCAGCTAGCTTTTTGACACTCCGGGAGAGATCTTTCTGCGGAATGATTAGTTTTACAATGGTATTCCCGTTATTTACTACCTGGGGTAAAATTTTCTCTCCGAAAAACAGCTACCCTAGAAAACGTGAAAGAATTCTCCTCGCACCGTAATCTTCTTCAAAGGTAGAGATGATGTATTGGTCTAATTGTCACCAAGGATAAGTCTGTTTAGCCGCCTCGGGTTACCTTTTCGGATGAGTGCGCGTTTTTCTGAATAGGAAGACTCATGGAACCTGTTTACCACTGGCATAAATCTTTTTTTGAATAACAATTGTTGTTTTTCAGTTGGGATGGTGATGCGCGAAATCCGCTTCTCCAGTCAAACAATAACTATTATTCTATAAAATATTTTCTTTTATCAGTTGTTTCATACAACGTTCAACCTGGATGATGAAATAATTCCTTACGACAGTGTCCTTTCAAACTTTGAACGCCAAATATGCTATCTAGTCAGGTGTATTGAAAGACACCACCACGGTAAAATTGACCAAACAGGTACGGCGAACTAACCACAAGGCTTTCACCTGATAAATATCACGGATATCTCATATGATTAACGAGTTTCAAGCTGCTGTGGTTTTAAAAACCGTTCAGTTTGCTTTAGCCCCACCGACCACCTGTAGTTTACTTCCGATATGACAAAGAAGTTTCTGGATATTGGACAAATTCGCAGTCACACCAGTGTGTGACAACCAGTTTGTTGGAACACACTACCGAACGGCCCAGCAATGTGTGAACCAAAGTCCGCGAAAGAATGGACAGCAATTCGTTTGCGAAAAACCAAGACGGTCTACTTTGGAAGTGGAGTTTAGAAAAAGATTTCCGTTTTGTTTGTCCGCAATTAGCCCGTTGAATGGCAGATATAATTGCATCAGCCAGACTGGGTTGCTGTAACCTACAAAAAACATATTCACCAAGCGCGGAGAATCAGCGAGTGCTTGCACAAAATGAATACATGTCGAGATGTTGGGCTAACACATCAATCGAGACAATCTTCCTAACGGCATTCAATCGTCCAGGACCAGTGTCCATCAAGTTTCAGGCAAGATAGAAAACGATTGTCCCTGCAAGCTTGAGACAAATGCGTGCGTTGCTGGAGATCCATATATGCTTCCTTGATCAGCGATGGAGAAAGTTCTTAGCGAAATTGCAAAAAGTGACCGAACCAACAATGTTGAACAAGTATGAAGATGTACGTGTCTTTGCTGGCTGGCTTGTTGGACTGGTGTCCAATACGTCCAAAGGTTGAACTCGGTGTTTCGACCTCTCTTGCACACAATTTTGCCGCAATGGGACCACTTCAAACCAATGATGAATTGTGTCTTTAATAAAAATGCCTAGTTTTAAAAGGAAAACCAAGAACTATACCGGTGCTTTGTTAACGAGGAATTTAGCTTGTGGTGCCTGAGGTAATAAGGACGTGGGGCTTATTCCGTACGCAGTCAATTTGGTTTATATTCACAGGGTTCGCTCTATTGGATACGACGGGAGGCGTATATAGACAAGTAGTACCGATTCATTTCAAGACTACACCATTCGCCAGAAAATGCCGGTAGGCGACGACTCACTGGTATGCGTATGCAAGTGGAATTGTGAAATTATAATTGGTCGTGCACTCTACGGAACCTCTCTATTCAGATTCGACCGAAATCTTTTCAAGTGACACTGTGTAACCTTAAACTAATGTTTTTCGGAATAACAGAACTAGTGCAACTTCTGATTCGACCGATCGTTTTAACCCAACTTACTGTGCGCTTTCTCACCTTGCCGCCTAATTGCACTCCCACGTAAACAAAATTTCGACATATCCTATAGCAACCTAAACAGCCGAATACCTTATTTGCTGAGTAACGGTACGAAATGAAATCAGACCCCTGATAGCCCCACCGCTAAACTGTTTATATGGCCACAAAATCATCCTACACGAATGAACATCTGGGAAAGTATTGCTTTCTCATTTTTGTAGCAAGGCGGCTACGTCGAACGTACATAGATTAATACAGACCCAAACATTTGGCCTGACGAATACAAAGAGAAACTCTGAAAAGGCAACTATGTGCTTGCTGTCTGGCAAAAGACGTTTTCAGCCACAACAACTTAGAAGCCAACTTGTGCGGGTCAACGTGACAGCAACTTTTCGGCCGTCACAGTTACATTAGCTGTCAATAGTAAGCCTGGTCCTAGGCCTACCTATCTCACCTTTCCACCTCTAGGCATTATGTTAGATGAGCAGAAACTGATATTGGGTCAGTTACAACCTGGGAGTTCCAACCAGACCTAAACGGAGCCAGCAGCCCCCAGTCGGGAAATTGTGGGCTTTTGTCACGAATGGATACCGGTTTTGGAGTAATGCACTCCAACGATGATCCCAGTCAACATCTGAAAGATGTTTGAAAAAAACCGTTCAGCTGTAGCACCCTTTCGGGGCCTAAATGCTATGCCACCAGAAGGAAGCACGAGAGCTGGGATACGGCCAGGTTGGCCAAGTCTAGACAGGGTAAGTTGAGAGGCAGATGTCGGGTTCGAACTTCGGACATTTCGACTACCAGATTTGCGCCCTAACCACTGAGCCATCTCGCCCCAATTTATGTTTGAACAAGAGGATATTCAGTGTAAAATGCCCTATGATTGTATCAGAAGAAAAACCCAGTGCAACACACTTTTTAGTCGTTTGACTGAAACTCGGGGGCTAGCGTATTGACCGCGTCATGCTAACTTACAAGCCTTAGACTTAAAAAAAACTAACAAAGTCCAATAGGTAGCACTAGCTATCAGGAAGGTCAGCTTCCTGAAAGCAACCACTGAACGCCCGGAATCTACGGTGACTCTCAGATCCGCTAGGTGTTGACCAGACAGACAACGCCCCCTCAATATGCAGCGCGTCACAGCCTTGCATTAAACCCAGACAGCTCCAGTCAGCGTTGATCAAGGACAGACAACGCCTCCGCAATATGCAGCACGTCGCTGCCTCGTAC
>NW_008752018.1:273092-297539 GCF_000715545.1 Opisthorchis viverrini | reverse complement strand
GCCCCGGGCACCGAAGATGGACTGTTGGAGTCGTCCTCAAAAGAATCGGTCAGGTGATTTACAGCGTCCAAGTGGGATCATTGATATGGAAACGAACCGTAAATCAATTACGGCCGACTGAGTGCCAGATCCCAAAGGCGGAAGAACAGTTACTAGACCTCAACCTACTGCTTGAAACTTTGATCTCTCAAGACCAGCACCTATAGCCACAGCTACGCATGTACCGCACAAGACAGATCCATTGCTGCAACCGAGACGCCATACCGGTCGCACCAGAAAAAGGGTGGAACCTTTACAACTTGATCCGCGTCGAAAATCTTACGTTGAACGTTCAAAAGGGGGAAGTATCAGGAAGGTCAGCTTCCTGAAAGCAACCACTGAATGCCCGGAATCTACGGCGACTTGCAGCTCCGCTGGGTGTTGACCAGACAAACAACGCCCCCTTAATATGCAGCGCGTCACAGCCTTGCATCAAAGCCAGACAGCGCGAGTCAGCGTTGATCAAGGACAGACAACGCCTCCGCAATATGCAGCACGTCGCTGCCTCGTACCAAAGCCAGACCGCGTGCGTCAGCATTGGACCAAGTTCAGACAGTGTCCTTCCAATAAAAAGCTTGAGACCGTTGTACTTTTCGCACTCGCGCTCTCGCAGCCAATTTGTTGGAATATAGCTATTGTGTTCCCTTCCGTGAGCCTTTTTCTCTCCGACACTAGGCACTGGAGCGGGTCAGCAGCAGATACCACATGCCGACGAATCAGCAGATGTAACACTAGTCTTGCTGGGTAGCAGTGCGCAACAGCATCTCAGCTTGTGAATATTTGATGAGTTGGCGAATTTTTATGTACCTAGTCGGTAAGATCCAGGTTGTTCGGCACCGAGCGAAAGAGGAAATATCAGTCACATTTTGGGCATTTTGAGGTACAACATCAATTTCTGTGTAACAGTTAAGCCTGCGAGCTATAAAATTTCGTAAACCTAGATACATTAACACAGTGCTTATTTCCAGATGCAGGGACCGGCTTCCTAAATAAACCGTTTTGAGTTGGCCTAATGGGAAGAACGTTGATAGTAACCACTCCCATTAGAGAGGACACTTTCGGTCGGTCTTTTGAAGCTGTATTTCTGGGAGAATACGCTTGTAGTTTGCAAGGTTGAGGCTATGCTTTCCTTGCCTATAAGTATTGCGCACTAGTTCGCGGTCCTAATATTGCATATCGATTGAGAAGTGGACTGGATTACAGTCTAAGGAAAATTAGAAAGATGAATGCAGTTGGCACTTCAGGTTCGAACTTTTTAAGGTGTGTGAAATTTTCAATATGAATTTGTGACGTATAGGCCAAGCGATCAGCTACAGAGAACGAGTTTTGTCCTCAGGAATAATCCCCACGATGCCTTCCGTGGCAATAAAAAAGTGACTTCCGTGGTCTACCGGTACGGTCATACCGATTGACTAGACCATCGGCGACAGCATCTTTCAGATTAGAGGTTGAGTTGTTTTTTTTCGAGCAGCTATCTGAGCCAAGCTTGAATGAAGACTGCCAATCTGAACCGATTGATCTTCGATACTCTTGAACGAACGCTTCCTCCGAATTTCAAATCTTTTTACGATCAAAGACTTGCTGAAAACTGCTTGGCTATCGACCTATCACTCACATTATTTTCAACTACACAATACCACATCTCGACTGATCTGCTTCGCAAATCCCAGTAGCCCGTTACAACCATTTCCTGAGGTCTCATTCAGCATGCAGTGGTAATCCGTTAAAACATCAGCTTCAGCAGTATGGACTAAACAATGTATTCGAACAATCTTGCTGGATTCGTCAAATCCACTTGGCCATTTCACATGGCCTTTGAGTGAGAAAAGTAGGTTTTTGAAATGCCCTCGATTTGGAAGGACAAGTACAACTGGCCCGACGGGTGGTCCGTCCGTATAAGTACTGGTAACGAGCGCGCAGTTGACCTTTCGAGGGTTGGCAACATCTTGGACAATGGACAACAAAAAGGCATTGACCAACACATGGTGAACTGAAATTCCACCGCACTTAGGGCGCGGAGTATCGGCAAGGCGAAACCACGATAAAATTTATTCGCTGAATCAATGATGGTGACAGAAACATAATCCTTATTTGTATCAGCAGTGGACGGTGGATCCTTGCAATCAACTCGCTCTGTCAAATAATTTCATAGCTTAGATAAGCCGGACGAATCCGAGCAATGTCGAATAATGGGACAAATATCTCTGAAAATCTTTGATACAGAACTTGGTAGAAGAAGCCACGTTGGATTTTTTTCACGTGCTGAAAAATTGAATCATCTTTGAATAGAATCCCCCAAGTGAGGAAAAGCAGATTCCATGGATTTTTTACCTCAACAGAGAACAGGTCAGGCATGAAACTCGGTTTTGATTGGCTGTTGGCTCTATCAGACGACCATCTTTCTACTGGGGAGTATTTGGAACTTTCACCGGGATATTTCGCATGAAGAACCTGGTAATTAGTAAAACCATCAATGACTGGGATTTTAGTGAATGTGTGGTAGAATTCCAGAAGGTCCGACTACACGAGGCCCCTGTTATTACCGAAACGCACCCGATATGTGACTGTCTGGTTAGAACTGAAGTTGGGTATGAAGCTTGATTTCTACTAGCTGTCGATATGACCAATGAATAGTATTTGAATGCGGAGGCCAGTGTACTTCGTGTTGACTTTTTACTAACCGAACATGAGGATGAGTTGAACATACTCATAATTGAGTATGCCCTTCCCATTCAGGACTAAACGGTCATTATGGATTTTCCCTCAGGATTGGTGCACGCAATGCTCTTTGTTACCCCGTATCCTCATAGCTTGAAGCCCTCGGACCTGAAATGGTTTCGTTTGAGTTTGGGAAGAGATACTGCCCGACTGCCCAAGTTCAGATAGGAGTAGTCATAATGCGAACCACGAACCGTTCTTTGGTAAGTTCGCGCCTCAACCACTGAGCTATTTTCCGGTATTTCTCCATATATGGTTTAGTACAGGCTACCAGCTGGTTAGTTCGATAAAAGAATTTTATATACTGTCGAGCAGAAGTATGCAAGGCAGTTTTTGTGAATGAACCAGTTATCTGATAAAACGACCATCAGAACAACCAACAACAACTACGCGATAGTTACATGGTATTTCTGAGTACTAAATTAGAATTCAACGTTACCAAAGAACTCCTTTTCTTCTGGAAATTCGCTTTCCTAGTTATGTCGGAACAGCCGGGCAACTTTCAGCTCTCAAAGGCTTTCTCCGCTAGGACGTTCAGCCAACTTGAAAAGTTTCTCTTCACACTAATCTTTCCCCCAAGCAGTGTGACCCACTGTTACTTCGGTTCTTCCTGCATGTCGACTGCTTTCAAACGTAAAATATACTTCATTGTCGCCTGTTTTGAGTGCAATGCGGATCGAAGAGTCAGCAGAACGGACCTGACATCCCAAGTATGGTAGACGGATCCTTTCAACTTCGACGCAATATTCATCTGAGCAGCTTCGGTTGCCGGTAGCTATTGCTCAGCGCCTTCTAGATGGCATAATCATGGTTCTATTCGACCTTCGATTAGAAGGAAAAGTTCCACCTGTTCATTTACAGCCAACCAGTCACTCGTTTCCATGTCTTTCACGTGAATAAATGTGAATTAGGGTAAATCAAGTGTGATCCACCAATCAGCTCATTCCGAGTGCACATCTCACTTATGAACCTTATCCGCATCGACAGTACAACTGAGATGACTTGCAGAAAGCACACCTATCTGCGTGCATCGCTGACGCTAAGATGTTATATCCATTGGAACCTGTTATATATATATATATATATATATATATATATATATATATATATATATATATATATATATATATATATATATATATATATATATATATATATATATATATATATATATATATATATATAGAAAACCGCTGGGCACATGTAGACTCAGTGCAGCTGTGAATATTCTGGGTTGAAAAGAGGCAAAAATATCCAGATATAAAGAGTGCCCGTAATGGCACTGCATCGCCACTTGATATTCGAGGGGATATCGCCTAAATGTACTGTACAATATCGTCAACAACCTAGTTTGCTTGTGAGCCCTATGGCGCTCACAATCACGCAGAACAACACAACGATAAATGAATTAGACGCGACCGGTTATCGGAATTCCTCTACTTGGCAAAGACAGTGATTGCCAACTGAAGCCCATTAAATTTGAAAAACAAACCTAGATGCTAGGATGATCAAACTTACATGTCAAAATAATCACAACTGTCTGAGCCACAAAGACTCCACCGAAAAATCCGAACCAGAACACAGCCTTTGGATTGTGCTGAAATCGCGGAGTTTAAAAGTGGAATTAAGATGGGGAATACGGCAAATAGAGGGCAAGGTGAACGACTATTGCTATTTTATCGATCCCTTAGATGTTCAATAAAACCGGTAGAGTATAAATGTCTTTGCTAAAGTCACGTAACCAGGATATGAGTGGTTGTTGTCAAGGTAACCTAAGTAAAATGTGAAAATGGTACGAAGATTTGACCCTAACAAAGCGGGAGAGAAATGTGGAGTTGGAACAAACAGCGAGTTCTAAGGCGAGTAGTTTTCAAACAGCGCATGTGAAGCTCAAGGTAACCTAAGTAAAATGTGAAAATGTTACCAAGATTTGATCCTAACAAACCGGGAGAGAAATGTCGAGTTGGAACAAACAGCGAGTTTTAAGGCGAGTAGTTTTTAAACAGCGCATGTGAAGTGCAAGACTTGCAGAAATTCGAAGGAAGGGAGTTGTCGATCGTCTGGTGACTAAGAAAAAATTTTCAGTGACGCCAACGAATCTCTGTTGGCCTAATAGGACAAATGCGAACGGATAGCAAACGTCACGTGCCAGTGGCCGCCCGATCAGCTGCTTGAACGATTGTCAGGACAGAGCAGGAATACGTTTCGGACCAATCGTTGGAAAGACTGTCATGTGAAATCGACTGAGTCCAAGGTTGCCATAAATTTTGAACCACTGACCGACTCAATCAACTGGAAAATGTTGGGGAATTCATCGTTCCAGAGAGGTTTGATAAACACCGATTGTTTACCAAACCTCTCTGAACTACTAACCGACTCGTTTCACGCTGTAAGCCATTAGAAGACACTGAGATGGGTAGTAATTCACTCAACACTCAGTTAGTAATGACACACGTCTCTTGGGATAGTCGAGATATAACACCACCGATCGGTCTAAAACGGATGGTGTTACTTTCTCGAACAGTACTCTACGGTTGCACAAGAAACATGTATTCTTACACGACATGGTGATGAAAACTTACATTCTAGTGAAGTTTCCGTTCTGCGACCAGACAACCCACCCGAACAATCAGTAATTCAGATGCTGCATTCTAGAGGACGCAAGACATGGGTGGTCTATTAGCAAACCAGTCATATGGAACCGTAATACATCACTTCCAATAACTGGGAGCGATGCTGTCTGGACGCGCAAAACCGTTTCGTAATAATGTCCCTTTTATTGTGACTGACACTTTTTTGATTTTTTTGATTGCTTCCTTTGACTACACAATCAATGTGACTACCGTTCTGCGAGTGATGTCTCCCTAATGGAGTGTCCTGGTTCACACACATGACCGACAATGAAAAAAAACACAGTGACTGAGTTGAAAGCGATGGATCTCTACACAATTATGATACGGCTTCACATGTTACAAAGGGTGACCAACTCTACGGAATACAAACGCCAAGACTTTGCATTTCTCTTTGTTCTGCAGCTACTAAACCGATTGTGATTGACAACCTTGTGATTGTGTCTGGATCTGGGTCAGTACCGGTCAAGCAAGCAATCTGCTGATGTAGTTAACTCGCGTAACACGCTGTCGAGGTTTTTGAACACGTGCGGCTGGCGGGTTGAAGCAATCTGCACTAATACTCAGATGAAAGAGGTCAACAGTGAGGCCGATAAGCTGCACGACAATCACACTGGTCTGAGATGAGGACGCAGCACAACCGCATCCTCGCTGAGGACGCAGAACAACCGCATCCTTGTACAAAGATAGCAAAGGTTTCATTACCCCACGAACTCAGTCGTGCTTGCAGAAAGATACAACGAAAGCTACATCAAAATGCAGCATTTGCGGTCCGAATTCACCCAATAATTTTGGCAAATCGTCCTTGAGGCCGAGCGTAGTCTTATAATTCGATAAGCGTGAATATGTATCTGAAATCCACGCAAGTTATCCGCTTCAAGCGTTTGAACCATGCAATCCGTATCGACAGGTTGGTTTCCAAACATCAGTGAGTCTTTAGAAGTCACTACGCAGTTCATCGCTTATGCGGTAATGAACGAATGCTTAGTCCATCATTTATCTCAACCGACGCACGGTCACTGGTAATCACGAAAAAAATATAAGAGAACGAGGACAAACAAGTAATATGAAAGCTGGCTTTCTGTTGATATCAACAGAAGAGTTTGGCCTCGCGGAATGGTTACTTTCGCCGACCATGGAAGTAGTTATCAACCTAATCTTGGCACAATTTTTCCAAATCTATCTCAGAAAAATACTCATACAAAGCTTGCAAATGCCCCTGGCACAGCCCGTTCATGAGGAATTATTTCTTATGTATTTCGATGACAGAATAGCTGTGTGCAGTTGCTTCGGGCAAATACTATCACCAATTTTCAGGGAGATTTGACCTCGTGACCTCCTGGCTAGTGGATGAAGCTTACACCGTATGGCCGAGAGAAGCTGATAATCAATGCGATTAACTTCAGAAGGATATGCCCCCTATTGGCATTCATTTGGACGATTCAAATCAATTGGTCACGTGTTGATTGGCTCCTGTCTGTTCACATCCTTCAACTACTCGTGGTCGAACGCAGTAATTTTCAGCTACCAACCAGGAGCTCAAAGGTCCGTATCCTCTTAGAAGTTTGCTCAGCGATAAAATAAGAGCAAGAGAAATACTGGTGACTATATTGTCATAATGCAAAAAACACCAACTTCTAACTAACCAGATTCTACTCACTGACCAGAATAAATCGATAAAATCAAACACCAATTCCCTCACAAGTGATTACCCGTTACCAGGGGATTTCTACCCCATCAGATTCATCATCAATAACAAATGGGTTCAGTTGCTTGCACACTCAGCATATAATCAAAAGTATGGTTGCGTATAAAGTGAATTACACTTACTAGCGAGACAAGTTGTTGTTAACGGAAAACTTGGTTGAATGAATCTTTCGTTTAGGATGTTCCTCAACTGAATGCACTGCACGAAGGCCACCTCGTCTTTCGGTTGGTATGATAGTCGAGATACCATTGTGTTTATTTGAATGGGACAGGCTACTCAAAAGTTTTCTGAGAAATATTCGGTGGCTCATTACCGATTTTACCTTCTCTGGGACTCACTAGGTAGGCACAGGTCGGTTCGTTCACCCTCCATTTTAGCGTAGAATGTATCCGCCGAACAATAAAACAGCGCCTTCGGAAACGCAAATCCACTTGGCTGGAAATTGGATCGAGGATGTCATTACAGACCGATACAGGTCATGTGACTGATTCCAGTATTTCGTGCAAGGCATCACTAGCCATCTGATAATCTATCAGGATGCATCAACTGCAAGCGATTGACATTCACTCATGACCGAAAAACACGTGATCAATGGATTATGACGTGGGATAATTTGAACACTCGACCCAAGCTGAGACTGTAAGTTAACTGCTAGGAGCCAAATATCCAGCCGTTTCACCATGATCTGGTGACAAGCAAGGTTTTCGTCAAAAAAACAGGACGAAGGCATTGTTCACCGGCAGTAAAAAATTTACTGATGTTTCAACCCAAGTCTCACTCTGCAACAACAAACCGGGGGCGGTAGCCAATTTAAAGGCGTCCGCACATGTTTTGACCCGGGTCATCGGAATGCTAGTCCATGCCACCGTCAACTAGGTCAACCAAACACAAGTAGTTAGAGTACACCAACTCGCTGTGTGCTCGTAGCGCGCCTTGGATGCATTTGGCTGCTGGGAAAACTGACAGTCTACGGTTGAAGAAATATCTAACCTATCATCCTCGATCTCATTGCTGCCATTCTCCTCGCTGAGGCAGGTAGGTTGCCAAGTAAGAACTACTTCATGAATCAAGTTACATGTCTGGGAATAGTTGTGAAGTCTAGGGCTGTGTTTTCACTCTTGTGGCTGTCAACTTGAAGAAAGTATGCAAGACTATCGCATAAGACGCAACGTGCTATGTTTAAGAATCACATTTCCCCATCCGAGGACCTTGCTTCATGACTCACAAATACCTCCAAATACCACATTTTGTTTGGTCCAACCAACGACGAATAGCTAACTGTTTAACTGACAAGTTTTGGAATACATAAAAGTTTTGTTTACGGTTCAGTTTAAGTGTGTGTGACAATTCATGAATGAAAAGATACGGGTAATTTTCAGGAATGATTCAATCCGCAGCGAACACAAAAACATAGCCGTGTTTGTGTGTGTTTACGTTTTTCACTCAACTGATCTTAGAAGTGTGAAATGTCTCTAACCTAGGCCTACCAAGTGTACCGAACTTTATTATGGTTCGTAATACACTACTCATAAGGTTGTTGAAGATTATTCGACAGCCCACGATCGGTTTCGCTCTTCTTGGGGCTCATCCGACAGGCGTGTTCTCCGAGTTTTCGTCAAACTTATGTTTTACTTGAACCCAAACTGGACTAATTCGGACAAATACACTCATTTACAAATCCAATTTTGTTTGCAAATGAGTGCATTACGCTAATTATCATGGCTCGTTTTTTAAAGGGGTTTTCCCTATTTTTATTTCATCAATGTACAGCAAAACCTGTCTGGAAGAAGTGACAGCTGCAGAAACTCTTGTACCTGGTGCTTGTCCATGGGTGTGTTATGTGGAAATAGAGGATTGACGTTTAACCTCTATTTTTAAGAGGCAATGGAGTAACCGGAAACATTGGGATACAATAAAATTAGTTGTTGCTATTGAAAAGTTTATATTCCACAGGAATGACCCAAAGCGGTTGCTTTAAGAGAATGGTCGAAGGAAATGGATGCGCTGCAAAGCTGCGTTACTCAAAATGTAGCCCCTTTTGGGATTTCAGAGCAGAGCCATAAAGCTACCATCCAACTTTTTGGAGTCTGTATTTTTTTCCGGGTAGATTCCTGCAGCTTGTGGCCAAGCTTGGGGATAAATTTCATTTATGCACGTAGCTACTTAGTCCCCGCTTCTCAAAAATCGATCAACCCTGGTGAGTCGTTGATAAAACACTGAATCGGTGCGAGAAGGGTATGAATCTTCGAACTCAGTGTGGATTCCTCTTCGCATAGGAAAAAACAGTCACCAGGCGCACACAGCGAGATTTCGCTGCGGGAGATGAAGATGAATCGGAAAAATACTAATGACGCAAAACTGCTTGAGTGACATGAGCTTTGACATCTAGGTCCCACCCAAACACAAAACACAGTGGCAAATAAGCACAGGTCGATTATCACCCTACTGAGTGTGTTCATAGCCTGCTTCAAGAGTTTCAACCCACTTGTGCATAGTTTCTTAGGTTGTTCAGTCAGTCGACAAGCATCTTAATCAGGTAGCTCATCAGCCTCTGTATTCATGAACACCTGGTCTTATTCGGTCAAATTACAAGCAAAACGTTTTATTTTTTATTTAGAAATGGTGAATCTAAACTGCATCACTTAGATTCACACCTAAGGCTCTATTCAAAAGTGGAGACTATGTTACTGATCTAGTCGGATGCCGTTTGGCCGCAGCTATTGAACGCATCATTAATAATGCAAAGTCCGTTTTTTTTACGTACGCAACCGATTTCTCAGACCCAGAATGGCGTGGTATCAGTCACCGACATCCAACGCTTCACCACTGAGAGATGGATAACCTGCTTCAACAGAATGGTCAGCTGATCAATCCATCAATCGCTTATTGAAGCCTGTTAATCGAGTTCCGAATTCGAATTCAGTCAATTGACCACTTAACTCTTAACCGCTCGTCTACTCCTTGAAGCTGAACATCGTATTGACTCAGTAGCTGAAGTTCACGTCGTTTGCATGAGGTGGGTGCAATATAGCAACTCCTCTCAAATTCATGAGAGTAAATGCTGTGCACTATGGCCATGTTATCCCAATTTCATAAAGTGCCTATCTTCAAATGTCGTTAAACCCCTATTTGGCTGTAACTACCTTCTCGAATAGCAAACCGGTCTTTACCCTCATGTGACATACAGATCACGCCTTTCAATTCCTTCCAAATCAACACAGCGGTTTGATTCGTGTGACCTACCGTACTTAGTTACCCCCTTTTTCGGTCTGTTATTCACTTGCAAACTTCCTCGGTGTTCTTACCCAACGCGCGCTTTGCTTTGTTACCATGCCAGTGCGAATCCAACATTGTCGCCGACCTTGACTGAAAGCACAAAACCTTCCGATCTATCCCAGTGGCTGAATAGTTGTCTGAACAGGCGGTTTCAGCAAAACAGCGAACGGTCTGTGGTGCCGTCATATCATTGGAACTGTGACAGTACTTCTATTTCACGCAGGCTGATTCTGAGTTGCAAACGTCAGTCGTGATTGAATTCACAATCCATTTTGGAGTGAACAGCGCACACGTTTGGTACACGGAATTCGCTCATCCATCACGGTATGGAGCAGAGCGAAGGAATCGTGAGCAGAGAAATTTTTGGATAGTCATTCTGCAAATCTCCCATGCAGTGGGAATTTGCCAAAGGAACCTTAAAAATATATTGGTGGAGACGTCGTGGATTCAGACTGTACAACTCCCTTGACCAGATATACCTGTTGAAAGCGAGAGTTTCACTGAACCAAATACGTTTTGAAACCTGGTGATTTACTTAGAGTGCTTAAACCACAATATCGGCTGGTAACTGTCGCTCTAAGTAGATACATTTTTACAATAACACAAAGAGTGGATAGTATCCCTTGAACAAAAGTGTACTTTTCATGTAGCTCTATTCAGGCAACAGCAGCCCAGGATTTGAGTCTGAACAAGTCTTCACAAAATTCTAAACATTTGACATTGCTCACTCGCATCTGTCTAGGTAGAAACACAAAATAAATCTAGAGATAACTAGAAACACAAGATGCCGTAAGTGGAAAAGATGTCAAAATGACCCCGCGCACAGAAATCTCGGCATCGGCTGCTTCTCCGATTCTGTGTGCAGTCAGAAAATAAACAATGTCATCACGCAAAGTGCGATAAGTCACATCAAGTTGCAGCAGTCATGTACGGTTTTCACGGTAGGCGTACGGCATTGTCACATGAATTAAAAAAATTGATGTGCATTTAAAATCGATACAAATTATGTTTTGAGTATAGTGCAGATACGCACGGATACTTCACTATAAATATCACTCATAAAACCAAGAAACTTGGCAAAATTCACGCAAATAAGAAAAAGTAACAAATAATTTATATGTCGACTGAGGGCGGCAAAAATCCAGGGGCAAGAGTGAAAAAGGATCAAAAACGATTGTCTTAAGAAACAAAGAGTAAATTATCATGAAGGAAATTACTCACAATGTTGCTGAAAACTCTTCTTCAGCAAACTTGTGAGTAGATTCCCTCGTGAAAATATACTACGATATCTCGACTATCGTACCAACTGAAACATGAGGCAGCCTGTGTGCAGCACATTCAGTTGTAGAACATCATAAACGAGAGATTCAGTTGAGTCTCTCGTGAAAACCAAAAAGATTTGCAAATGAGCGTATTTCTCGAAAGATTAAGTTAGTTAATTGCAGGGTCTTGCACAATCACAAATGTTTTCGTCAAAGGGTACTTTTCTAAAGAATTCAAATATCAGACTGTGAATGGATCTAAAGGTTGATTCTTTCCTGAAGCTTTTTGTTGTGCATTTCTTTGAACTCCCAGAATTGGAGCTTTTAAATTATTTTAAATGATATCCACTGATTCGTTAGCATCGTCCTGAAGGATGAAACTGTCAGGCAGTAGAATGCCCAATATAAGGCACACAATCAGCCTAAGGATTCTCCAGGTTGCACAATTGCAACTCATGGTGGCACTAGTGGCATAACTCAACTGAATCCTCCCCTTATGACATCCTCGGACCAACTATTCTACACAGAGGCTGCTTTGTGTTTCATTTTGAACAATATTCAATGTATTGGATTATTCTTTTTGCCATTAAACATTTCAACCTCAGGTTGCTTTGATGATTGGGGCGAGATGGCTCAGTGGTTATAGCGCGAATTTATTGACCGGAAAGTTCGTGGTTCGAACCCGATCTCTGGCTCTCGACTTTCCCTGTCTAGGCTTTGGCAGTCTAGCAGTATCCCAGCCCTCGTGCTCCCTTCGGTTGGCATGGCAGCCAGACACCGGAAGGGTGTTACAGCTGAAAGCGTTTTCTTCTTTCTTTGATGACTGCCATAATAACATCGAAAACCGTAGTATTGAAATAGACCCCCAAGTCTACGTTCCTTGAACTTCTCTGAAGCATCCGCACAGCCTTTAAACGGAGCGGACGGTGCCACAACCGTGATGACCGCACCAATTCAGGAGTGGGACGGGAGCAGTGCGAGCGAACCGATTTGTTTTGGATGACCGAACCATCGCTTTGTTACTTATGACCATCAACTATCTACATTGTTTGGCGGGTGGATCAGAATGGAGTACCCACTACTATTGGTTGGATGTGACCGCATGTAGCGTGACCCAGAAACATCGGCATCAAAGATGGATCGCTTCACTTTTGGACGTACAATCATGTGGATTCGGAAAACGTTTTCGAACAGTCACCGGTCATGGCCAAGCAATCCGCTTGACCGCACCAAACCGACAGCCGCCTTCAAATACAGACAAGGCCCAGAATGTGCGCTGCGAGAAAAAGAGTCCAGTAATCCCCCCGTTTGGTTTTAACTAACCATGAGGAGGATTGTTCAGACGAGAAATACCACGTTCTTTGTTAGCGTTCCTCGTCAGGCTTGGGCAACTTAGCGATATCTAGGCTCTCGTGCTTCCTTCGGGTAGCGCGGTAGCTATGCACCGAAAAAGTGTTGAAGCCGAACGATTTTCTGTAAATAAACAGTTTGAAAATATTCAAAAAACTCGTCCATAACCGATACAGGCATACTTCAGGAAACGTTGCCAATCTTTTAGCTTGCTTAGGTTCTGTTATGCCCATATATCATTTCAAACTTGCCATGGGGGACTTAAAAACACGGAAACTAATAAGTGAAACAAGGCAGTAGCATGCGAATAACTAACTGTTGTACGCAACTTACACGCTCTGAGAGTGGCGGCACTCTGAGGCGTTTCATTGCCTTTGATCGATCTCCATGTTCCAATTTATCAGTATAGATATCCTGAAAGGCCACAATGAATTGTTACGGCACGTATTTCTAGGTCAATACAACCAGCAAAAAAAACAACCAGAAGCAACTAGCGAGTGATTTACGGCCCAGTACAAAAACGCAACTTCTTTTCAGCAAAAAACTCTTTCATCGAATAAGCCGCTTTCAATCTCGGATTCTTGTGCATATGAAACGCAATTCGTGTTCTTTCGTTCGGAATAGATTGTCTGACGCTGCTTACTCCTTATCGTAGACGATTGCACGTGAAAAAATGCACTCTCTGAGTTCTGTTAAAACTAACCAGATTTTCAAAAATTCTTGGTGAATACTAACCGAAACTCGCAAAGAAGTTCTAAATACACTTCGGGTATGTATGGGTTTTGTAATGTTGTGGGCCCCAAAAACAAACACACGCCTGATGTTCTCTTCAGTGAAACCACCGGAGAAAAGGGACTTGCATTGGGAAAGTAATGTGTCTCATGACCGTACGAGACGAGTTCATACGAAAAGGAGGTTTTAAAAGCAAACATTTTGACACCAATATTTTATCACTTTTCCGCAGATAAGTTCTCTAAAACTGCTTGAATAGCGACATTTCAAATCTGTTAAAGGTAACCTGCTTCAGTGATAATTATTTTCAAATTATGCTCAATCGATTACCTTGGTTTGCGAAGAGTTGGTCGCTCACCGGAAGAAATACGGGCACGTTTCTCAGCTTGGTCAGGCACTATTCAAAGTTCATAGTAAGGTAGGGTTTGGAAGCTTTACTGGAGCTTTCGTGCATAAAAGCCAAAAGGCCCTGAACATTTGTTTCGTCCTCATTGGGATCGCCTCCCACCAATCCCCTGGGCATAGTTTCATACTTACGACCTCGTGGATTGTAGTCGAAGTCTGAACCATCCATCAACATGTGACCAAGTGATGTTAAATGCATGATTGGAGGATGAGTGGTGCTATATTCTGTATAAGTGCGATCAGCTGATGATCAATCATTCGTGACTTAACGGTATAATCTCTAACTACTGGTCGATAGGTCGCAAGTACGGATCTACCCATAAATTTGTGATACTTTGAGTGCTGATGGCTCTAAATAAAAATGGAACAGCGGTGCAGTCGTCCCTGGCGTTTAGGCATAGACTGACTTCACTTAGAGAATAAAATCTCCATTGAGATACCTAAAATGTGTGGAGACGTTTATAGAGGATTCTAACTGGGCCATTAAGGAGTACGGTTCCTTAACATTTCCACCCACGAGCATTGACATGTGACTGCTTTTAGTGATCAAAAATACGCACTTCCACCAATCAAACACCGCCGTACGAAGGAAGATTGATTTCACCTTTGCACAATAATTGACCTCCTCCTCCGCAGCACTGCGGTACTGGGAGTCCGCATTCTTTACGTCACACAGTCTTCAAACACCGAAAAAAGTCAATCACTCCTGCCTCGAAACGTTAAACCGCACTTTTGTATTTGTCACATTTCCGTACTATTTGGGTGGAACGATGACATGTTGCCAAGTGAGTGGTCATGCAAAAAAAGCATATTTGTTAATCATCCGAGAAACAGAGACAAATAACCATCAGAACGATTTTGGTGAGCTTAGAGTACACTCTTGTCTAGGCTACCGAGCAAATTTAAGTGATCCTCGAATCAATATCCAACTTGATATTTTCCAGGGCAAACAAATTTCCTGTGTCCATTTATGTGGTTCTCACAAGCCGGTAACCCAACTCACCAGTGGTATTCTGTTTTCGTTCGTTTCAGGTTATTTGATACCTGTGAATTAGCTCTTAATTTACTCTACATAATGCATTAACAGCATGAGCACAACAAGTTGCTGTTGAGATGGCCCAAGGTTAGATTGCTACGGAGAACTATTATACTCTTCTCAGTTCAAATTCCGTCAAACAACCTCATATACGGTCCGTTTTTTATGGAGACAAACATTTTGTCTGGTGGTGACATAGGACCACGAAAATTAGGTGAGGCCCACTACTGGGTACTGATGTATGAAAGTCTTCCTAGTACGAACATACAGTACAAAGCAACAGCAGGTGGCATCCAAGTTTGTTTCACCAGATGGTTTACGACACCTTATCTGGAACGGCAAATAAATCTGATCTGCAACTCTGTTGGTGCATACATTATAAACATCATAACTGAATTCTTGTCCACAATAACGCTCAAGACCAGCGCATACGTTCTTTATGGGCCCATAATAAAATATAGTTATCTGATGAGTTTTATTTCATGGCGAAACTTGAGTCTGACACTTGCTGATCAATGAAGATAAATGGCGCCAAAATGTGAGAACTTTTAAGTCAGAGTATGTTTGTCCTCACAAATCCCTTGAAAACCCGCACGTCACATTGCAATAAGCTTATTTCTTTATCAACGCTTGCTGCCCTCTGCAGACACAGATGTATCTCAGGTTTTACTAGTAAGTGCCTAATGTCGCTTGTAGTTCAATGCCGTCGGGCTGTTTGGCGTGATCTTGCGGTCCAGATGTATTAAGGGAAGCTGGTTTCCCACAGGTTGTGTAAGTTGTCCTGTAGATCAGATTCGAAATCAGGAACCTGACCTCTGCGAGTAAAAAACCTAAAAAACTTTCATCCTTTGACTGTCAATGCATCTGACGCATTGTTCGCGTCTGGTGGGAACACAGATTTACCGGTGCTGATGGTATATAGGAGAAACCCTCTAGAGTAGCAACTTGCCCGATGACACTTTATGGGCTGTGTGTAGTGAGGAGGTTTTAGTCCGAGCAAAGCCAGTTTGTGCAGAAAAACCAAGACTTCACTGACTTGGTCTCAAACGTTTAACGGTAGAGGATGGTCTGCCTAGTAAATCACGTTTTGCATAGGCATAAGCAGTGTAGGAATAGATTTGGCTTGAGCTCATAATCTGAGAGTGAACTATGAAGGTCATCACGAATACACTCAGTCCCTCCAGAAACTGCCGTCCGCGTGGATGGAGATTCCAAAATGAACTATACCAGTAGTTTCAGTGGTGCTTCCGCATCCGAACTGTTTACAAGACAGTTCAACATTTTGCTCGACCATCCTTTACCTCCTAATCGTCTGTAAACTATAATGTTTTGGCCGGTAGCCTGCAACACACATGTTCTCTGGTTCAATCCATTAGTTATCGTAAAACATATGCGGGATTACTGGGCCCCTGTGTGGCATGTACATGGTTCGTAAATGCTGCTGCTGCTGCCGATGATGGTGATGACGGTGGGGAGGAGGATGATGGTGACAAATTGTGGGTGGTTTAGTCATTTGTAGAATTTGCGGTCATCTTGAGAGTCCTGCTCTTGTCCTGACACAATTATCTTAATGAGTCGACACCGATGAGAGGAAGCACTGAACTAGAGAGTTGGTTTCTTTAGAGCTCATCAGCACTGCACATCGTTTACCGTTACACGATTTGAAATCCGGATATGTGAAGCGCGACGCGAGCTTGTTACCAGTACTTCACTAGCGCACGCTCGTTGCAGTCTGCATAGGTGAACGTGCTCATACAGGAACAGTGAGATTGGTTTGCCGAATACATCAAACGCGATCAAGTAACTATTCTGGATGTGTGGTACAGGACCTCCCAGTTAGAGTTTCCGGTCCCCGAATAGCCAAGAAGATGCACTGTTGCTGAGGTATACTAAGAGCAAAGCCCGAGTCCAGTGCTTCCCTTCATTTGTTTGGACTCACCAGAAAAGTTACACCGGGATTGAAGAGGGACTGTTCAAAGAGGGATGACGGGGACAGATTGTGACGATGACAACTGTGATGCAGGGAGAAAGAGGAAAACAAACGAGGAGTATTTTTTGTTTGTTTGTCTTATTTGTTTTATTTGTTTTATTCAATTTTACTTCTATTCTGCTGTCGCTATGGCTTATCATCATCGTCATCATCATCATCCGCTGTTGTAGCTGCCACAGTTTCGTCCATCAATGATTTGGGGAGGTAGACCAGGTAGTAACGTATTGGAGGTGGGAGCTGTTAAGTTCGTGCGGAAATATAGCACCATCAGTGGACTTTTAAGTGGAGGGTTGGGAAGAAAGCTACGCATTGAAGGCAGTGGCATGAATGCACGAGCGTCATTGATGGCGCAACTTGGCTATGTCTGATAACGTCCCCAACCATTGACATGGTTTTTCTCAGGCTCCCCATCCAGGAAATCGGCAGTGACCGACGCAGATGAGTTTGCTGATAATTACTTTCACACTTCGCCGCAAAGTCATGTTTGACCGCATCTGGCTCGTCTCCACCCTTCACGTAGTTGGGCCTAAAGAACCCTTTGGCATACGCAGCACGTGGCCAAGCTAGCGCAACCTGTGCAGTGTGGAGGCAAGTTAATTATTCCGGATACCATTTGACGTACTTCAGCATTGCTGAGATGGTGTTCCCACCAGATTCGGACAATGCTCCGAAGACATCAGTCGTCAAACAATGAAAGTCTTCTGACATCCTCAGCGCGCAGCGGCCAGGTTTCTGATCCATATAGTAATATGGAGCGCACCGCAGAATTTTAAACTCGACCCTTGACAGAGAAGCTGATATCACGCCTACGCCACAGGTGACGCAGGTTCACAAAAGCTGCTCTGGCTTTCGCAATCCGGATGGGAACATCATTTTGTGCGTAGTCACCGGGACTGATACAGCTTCCAAGGTAGACAAACTTGTCTACTATCTCAGTCGTTTCATATGCAAGCATAAATCTGGGGTTCGAGCCTATCCATTCTTGCAGCGGCACTTTACACTTTGCAGGTGTGAAGCGCATGCCAAACCGTGAGACAGAATATTGTTTGCACTACCACAGTATCAGACACAAGAAGAGCTATGTTGTCTGCGTACTCGATATCTGTAAACGGACGCCCCGGTAGAACTTCGACTTCACAGGTATTAGAGGCTGGCAATGAGTTTTCCATAGTTGTATCAATGACCAACTTGAAAAGAAATGATGAAAGAGGACAGTCTTGTCTATGGCTTATAGATGTAATGCGGAGGATGAAATGAAGGAAATCGCATTTTGGACGGTATGAGACCAAAGCTAAGGTCACTCTCCACACTTTATCAGCTATCTGAAATAAGTACTAGGCTAATCATCGTATCAACAGTTTCGTTAATGACTCCAGTTAAATGTTGGTGCACCCGAATTCATCCGGACACTTTACCGCACTTCCCACAAATTAACATTCTTACTCAAAACACTCAGTTTCGAACGGTGAAAACCGCAACCTCATAGTATCCAGTCATAGAAACAAAACACAGTGTTTCTCCCCAGTTTTCTTCCATTCCGAACGATAAGGTTGATGGCTTAGCCACTCGGTCGATCAATGTAAAACATGATGCTCAACGCGCATGCGCGTGAATTCGTTCACTCCCGGCCAAAAGTACATTTTCAACGATCGAGCTAAGTAGAACTTTGGGAAAACATCTGCCGGAACGCGGTGCTTCAAGAAACCACTGTGAATTCCGCGTAGAAATGCTCTTGGCTATTTCCCACTCCCAAACGCCAAAAGCTGACGGGAAAAAACAATAGAAACCACACGGTTTGAGACATCTGCCGGAACGCGGTGCTTCAAGAAACCACTGTGAATTCCGCGTAGAAATGCTCTTGGCTATTTCCCACTCCCAAACGCCAAAAGCTGACGGGAAAAAAACAATAGAAACCACAACGGTTTGAGGAGTGGGAAGAAAACAAGGACAAGTTTGATGACACACACGCACAATCGACCAATACATCAGGCCAACACTACCACAGAGGTTAGGGTTATTTAGTGTTCCCTGTGGATCACGTGATGTTCTGTTTCTATCGTATAATCGAACAGATTTTTCCCACTGTCCACGTAAAACAAGTGAGAAACATAATGTAGATAGGACCATGTGAAATTTAATGTGTGGACATATGTGGCATAAAGAAGAATGACAAGATAACCAGAAACTAATGTACGACACCGAGGAATATACACCACATAGTTGAGTGTCTACAATTATCCGTTGCTATCATATGAAATAAAATTAGAACAAACAGAGAAGTGACGTGAACATACAGTCGGAACACTCAGCTTGCCGTAAATAAATATCTGACAGTTTATCCAATGCTCTTTTCGAAATGAAAGTGACAAGGATTTGTGTACATGTGGGATAAGTCAACGGGGAAAACGTGAGCATAGTTATCACAAGTTATCCAACCTTGTTAGAAAAGGCGTATCACTTCAAATACCTTAGATGCCAACCTTCTTCCCGCTACTCTTTTCTTGATCTTTTCCGCTTTTTGGCGCTAATTTTAGCCTCTCCGCTGTCATTCCCATTTTTTATAAATTTTCCTGAGCAAAGACAATCACAACTTTGTTGGGTTTCTTTTTTGTGCCCCATAAAGATTCCACCAACCGGGCTATCCTAGTGCAAATTTCGCAGCCTGTCGGAACCAAACAATCCGCCCTAGAACAAAAAACGGTATAATGATACAGTACAATACAACGAATTCTGACAAACCGGCTGAAAACGGTCAGATGAATGCAGTCATGGCTAGTTTAAAACAGCGAATATCCGTTAACACCATGAACCTCAATGTGTTTTTACGTTAGTAGGAGAAAATGCTACCGAGACATGTGGACCGAATTTCTCATACCGTTTGTACAGAATGGTTCAAAGCGATTGCGCAAGACGGAGTTGCTACTGTCAACATTAGTGGGGTTATTTCTGATAAGTGACATTCTGTAGACAATAACGTTAATAATTTTATTACAATAAAAGCTGACAAGCGACCACTGAATGATATCACTTTGGTAGATCATGTGAACATCCCGAATACCCAAATGTACGCAGTAGCATTCGCACAAATATATTTTTGAATGAAAGAAAAGGTAAACCAAAATCACGTATAACCCCCCAATGGTTTTGTAGCCCACACCGTTTTTTGTAACCTGGGAAACAGGCATGTCACTCCGGCGACTGCCGTCCCCACTTACACAACGTTAGTGTCCCCACAGCTCGCGGGCTGAATACACTGAAAAGTATACCTAGTGTGAAACATTCATACGGCCAGTTTTTGCAGGTAACAGCCAATGGTGAATGGTCCTGCATGTCTTTATCTAATCACCACCACAACGGCTATACACAGCGATATCGCTTCATCCAAATGAAGACATACTGCTTGGAATAAACCGAAAGTTGACATAAGCTTATCGAACTACCAGCCATTCATTCCGTTAGCGTGTTTGTTCATACGCTTCAAGGTCGAGACTATGGAGTCGCACGGCCCCAACCAAGAGACTCGTGGTTTAAATCAAACCTTGATGTTCTTACTGAATAGTCCAGTTTTCCATAGCTCAGCATTTTGTCAGCCTTCATACAAGCTACTGTTTGCATGTCAGCTAGGTAGTAAAATAACGTCATCGTTCTGTGTTTGTTTGTGTGGACTGTGTTGCTCCAGGCGTAAGCTCGCTACTCACTGCAGATTATATGTTTCTTTGAAGGTGACATCACTTAATGGGGCTTGACCTACACAGCCTCAGGGGATGCAAGTAGAACATGGTTCACCGATACGGATTCGGAATCTTTGACGAGCGAATCGTCATGAATGATAACACAGCCGCAGGACTGCAACACTTCTACAGTTGTCCTAAGGATGTTACTCATCATTGCAAAGGAATGCATGGCGCATGCCTCATCACAGTCTGTTATGTACGTACTTTTTTTCTTAACTAATTTCATGTCCCTCTTTGACATTTTCCACCATTAACCGCTTAGCATTCCAACTTCGTTATGACGAACATTTCATTCATAGGGACAAGTATCAATAAGCGTTAGTGACAGCATAACGAAAGCAAATCAGCCAAAAAGTCTCTCCCTAACCTGGTAACAGTCTTTTATTATCCGAGGCGAGGCACAAGTATCTTGCAACATAACCATATAATAAATAAAATAAAATGGTTTCCAACAATTGAAGAAATTAAGCAAAATTCTCATTTTGGTGAAACCTGCAAATGCCACGCCCTTGTTCAACTTGAGAAGTGAATAGCGACTGACTCGGTTATCCAATGTCGTAATCAAGGATTAGAAAGAAGTTTATCAAAAATCCGTCTGTTCACGCTGATTTTGGTTATGAAATCAGTTAGTTTGCGTAGTGAGAAGCTGGTAAGACCGCGAGTCAGAATCTCTTTGGAGAGTTGTGTCACATACTGCTGCTTTATCCACACAAGCATAGGACAACTGTTCGGCCCCTTAGTCTTTTCACCACAGATCGGCTGCGGTCGTGGCTGACCGGCAAACACCGGTGAATTCTGCACGCGGAGCATGAAGACGGTGGTTCGAGTTGCGAATTCCAAAGAGTGAAATGAGGACGTATGGAGGGATTCGCAGTGGAAGCTATTTCATGGAAGCCAATGAACACCGTAAGGCACTAACGTCATTATAATGTTGGTACGAATAGGATTCATCGTCGGTTGGATGAAATAAAACATTTGAATGTGTCCGCAATTCATGCGTCAGTTTACGCCAAAAGCGACAGGCTCATGACAACGGTGTGCACGCAGACATGCTAGAATCCCATTCTTTGATAGAACGTTAGCAGAAAAGGCAAGTTCTCAGATGGAGAAACCCCTGAAGATACTTTATTTCCTTGAAGAGGCAACGACAGAGTTTTCGGCTGACCATGTGAAATCCCTCCCCCCGAAAAAAGTCAGGCCTTTCTTCAGTTACTTTCTGCTGTTACAAGGAATATAGCGCAATTAGAAACTGCATTCGACTGGCTCTGGAAAATTTCCCGATACCTAACCTGCCACAGATTGATTAAAGTATCAGGTGACATAAACCAAACCAAAATGTGTCGAGGTTCCTTTGGAGATACTCAAGCCATTACCAGGTCCCAGTTCCTTTTTTGCCTGGGCTGAAAATCAACAAGTGTCACTAGCCAAAAGTCAACATGAAGAGTACCTGTACTCGTGACGTTTACGTTTCGTTCGTTCTGCGAGCAAACGGATTTATTTGGATATTCCATCAAAGTCAGTGAAACGAAAATTCAAGCAGTATGCCCCGTAGCTAATAAAAATTAGCAATCAAGTTCAATAGACGAGTCCGATCAGTTACATCCCACTAGATTATAAAAACGCCAATAATGCTCCCGGATAAATACAGATCTCTTTATTCAATGCACTTGTTATACATTAGAACCCGTTACAATGACCTCGGTAGGACCGAAAATAAATTTGCATTTAACAGGAGCTGCCTTATCACAGAATGTACACCATAAAGCTAATGTCTGTTGAACACCTGATGATTGTATTTGACACAATATTTATCAGGCGGTTAAGGGATCGAGCATTGACAGCACCATAAAAAGCTTCATGAATCCTCAACAGTACTTTCTGAACTAAGCTGAGTAATCCGGTTACCTACACCTAGGTGTATCGTCATCCGGACAGACTTTAGTAAGGCATCTACTTTGCCATTGAACGGCGACACATAAATATGTCCAAACAAACACTAAATAGACTTCTGAGATTTGTCTGTTCAGTTTGCTAATCTCTCTGCCCCACATGCTGTTGCACTTTCCTATATTTTTTTCCTACACTAGTTGGTTCTTTGATTATCCGCAAACCAGTGTCTACGGAATTTAATTCGTTAAAGTTGCCAAACCACCGGCAATCGTATTGTGCAAGTTCGGAGGGGATAGCGTGAGCTCCACATAGCCTCAACATTACTTCATTTTAAGGACAGCGTAATAATCACGCAACACGTAATCACAGACATTCATCTGCGTAAGTTGGGGTCGGTTTGGTCCTCTGGAGAGAAAATGGGAGCGTTCCGACTGAGTGTACAAAGAGGACCCTACTGTCGTGCAGTTCAATCACTTGGTTTCAGCTGATATTGCATGCAAACGTACTGCGTCGAGTTTCATGAGCCAGACTCGTCTGGATTTAGTTCAGTAGACCCCGTAGTCAGTCATGGTGAACCGTGAAGTATCATATTTAACTGTTAGCCCGCCTAGTTAAATTGGCTTCTAGAGAACCGTCTGACTGTGGTTTTCTTGAATCCCGCAACAGGTAAACCATTAAGTGAATAATGAAAATTTTTGCCTGTTACAGAGTCGTAGGGTATTCCCCATGGCCTATTGCCAACTTGGTTGCACTATGGCTGGTATCTAGAAATTGCATTTTTTGCCGCCCTATTGAACACACTTCTATGCTTTTACCCCAATTACACTCCTAAGGTTTTCACCGGCAACATTCCAATTGGGCCATGAAACAACTTAGCCTAACTCGCCCTAACAAAACTGTCACAAGCAAGAACAGTTCCATAAAGCACACAATAATCAGTGTTAGTTTGTCTGCTAACATCCTTGTCAAGGAAAGTTGAGTTAAAATAAGCAGCTGCATAATTGTTTCACACCGGATGATCTCCGCAATTCGATCGAGCCATTCCGGTAAATCATGTGGTATGTTCTATTGCGTATTGTGAGTAAGTAAGCCACCGTACACAATACGTGACCTATTGAACCTTGGAGTTATATACGACAACGATAAGCCATAATCCAAGTGCTGACACGTTTTACTGTTGTGACAACGACCTCACACTGACTTATTTCCAAGCTGAATGTGACAGTGGACGCAACCACTGAGAACTGACATGTCGGCTTATGGCTCACAAAAATATCAGACATTGGTAATGGAAGCTTCCATGCGTGTGGCATGCCATTGAGGCTTCCAAATATAGGCTGCACGGTTAGGAACAGCCGGTACCATCTCGTGCATAAACTCCGAAGCCTTGTCGTCTCGTACAAATGGCTACAATAGTAAGATGATAGACTTGATTACGCATTGAAAAGCTCTCTTCTGTACTATTACAAAAACAAGTTATCCAAGGAGAGAAAAAGATATTTGTTACAACAATTTTCAAACATCTGGTTGGTTTTCTCGTGTGAGTACTTCAGTAAAACAGCAGTGAATGGGCCGTATCCTCGGCGCAATGAAAAGACATCCGAAATCCCACCATGTACCCCATCGCATTATGTGGAGTAAAGTGCAAAAGGCAAGGATTTTAGAGTGTTCATAGCT
>NW_008752018.1:257640-272245 GCF_000715545.1 Opisthorchis viverrini | reverse complement strand
GACGTCATCATTGCACGGCTATTTAGATGGCTGTTCATTTCTTCTCCGGCATTTATGAAGTTCACGCTTGAGCGATGTGATTGGTGTACCCGACCCATCGAACGACGACCCAGTAACTGTCCTGGCTGTGACGATCGATTGACGGTCGATTTAGAGTGGAGTAGTCTTCCGTCCTCTAAGGGGTTCTACACGGGGGTCAGGTGTTCACTAATTTTGAACGTCTACCTTAGCAAGATGAAGGGTTCATTCCGGAGGGTGGTGTACTAAAACATGATTGCATTTTGATGAATATCTAATTAGCTAATAGGTTACATTTTGGAACCAAAATACAGAAAAACACTTGGAAGTTCTAACTCATCGCTTGTCATGATAAATAAGTCAGGCCTTCTGAAGGGTGGTCATCGTCGCTAAACAGTGTAAGTCACAGTCGTCCCCTTTCCCGCGATACTTTTTGGTTAATTACATGAGATTGAGGGATAGTCATACCCTAAACTGAATTATTGGTTGATGTCTAAAACAGCAAGTGTATGTGGCATTTACGAAGCAAAAGCTGCATTCCAAACCTCTATTGAAGAGTGTGCTTATGCCTACGCACAGAGAGTTCCCACTATCAGTTAAACCGTGGACGGAAGCGTTATGTGCTTTGCACTATAGTTGCACATTACAGACCCTATGTATTTTTGGATGGATTGCTTTATGACTAGCTGGAGTAATCAACACAGCTATTGCTATTATTATTTCACGTGACTGTCTGTTCTCGTCAGCCGCCTGGTCATACTCTGGCATCAGATACAAATACTAATGTAAGGTAAGTAGCCGGCGTAATAATAGACGTTTGTCTAAGTCAGCAGTAACGGTTCATCTGGTGTTGTGCACATTTTATTTATAAACAGAGGCTCAGGTGAATAGTACAGTAGATTTCCACAATACAATCAACTGACACCAGTAACTTAGAGGCACACACTGTACAGAACGCACTATGGGCAACTGGACTCAAGACGCTTTGGTGATTAGACTTGACTTTTCCCTCATTTTACTTTCTGCCGGCTACTTCCTGTGATAAGATGAATGGATTCCAGGAGGCTCTGCTGAACCAGCAAAATAAACGGTGGTCACCTGGCCACTTGTAACACAGGTATGAAAGTCCATCCTTCTATTCAACATGTTTATTTCATTGCGTAGTGAGCAAAAACTGCACGGAATTGTTTGAATACAACCAAAAACAACCTCCCATGATTTGTTTACTTAACGGAGGTCTGTGTTGATGCATTTGTCAGAAAAATACATCCACTTTATCACCTCACTTGCGCTTTGATTGTCAGCCTCTATACGAAACATTCGACCCAAAAGTAGCTGGTTTTGAATTGTTAGGAACCACGTTTGGCTTAATACTAGTATTCTCCTTTCTCCAGTTAATTGCTGCTTAATAAGGCTTTATGAAAATACCTAGTTATAACCAGGACAAAAAATGAGCTTCAGCATTAACCGCTGATGCCCTTGTCACAAAGAGTTTACTGGCTCTATATATAGGTAACAAAGTTTGTGCAGGGCTCTTGTGTATTTTCGATGCTCCTCTGCACATTATCTTCCAGTGTTTTCACCTCAAGTGTATCTTCACTATCTTTCTACCCAATGACAACAGTCACCGAAACCTTTTGGTTCCGTCACCCTAAATGCCAATCCACTTTTTTCACCGACCGTTTAAAATAGCCAATAATTAACCTTCTATGGATAGTAACTGATGGTAGGGAAGAAATTGTGGTAAATCTCTTGATAAGTGACTGGCATTCTTTATTCGTTATTCACACAAAAGTAGCAGTCCTATCCTCTAAATTTTGGCTCCACGACATGTTTGTGTGATTTTTTATCACGATGATAAACTGAAACGATCAGCCTGCAAGCTTTGCACGACTAATACGTTTGACTTAACCATTTGATTAGGTATGAACTGCTTAGTTTGACTGTAAAAGACAGACTTCGTTCTACGCTGATGACGTAAATTTTATACCCGTGCAGCCTGTTTAGATTCATGGTGTCAATAACCCTCCAGTTTGGCTTACACTGGCCTTTTGAAAGAATTATGATTGTTTTGTATCGCCAACTCACTACATAATAACCTCGCAAAGTTCCAAAGCTGTGCGATGAAACAATTAAAAACGTGTGTAACAGCTCTCCCGTCGCATGAAGATATACAACGGAATATGCCGAGGAAGATAAGTTTTGCCGTCGCTCCAGAAGGTAAGCTCTGTCCAAGACTAAGCATCTTTGCCAGAGGAAAATTCATTAAGCATCTATCCGTATCACTTACTTCAACACTAGTAATCAATCCGTCAATCTCCCGATTAATGTTGAACTCTGCTCCATCCACATTCGCCTTCCGCCACTCTGTTCCGTTGGCGCGACGAAACAGCTACGAAGAAGAAGACCAGTGTTACAGAACATCAATATGCTTGATAATATCATAATTTCCGGATTGCAAACCATACAGAACAATAATAAGTAATGTTAAAATACAGGACTGAGAGAAAAAATAGAGTAGAGCGATGGCTTTAATTAACGAACTGCACGCAACGTCTTCCGGAATTCGGCTATTCTTAATCAGAATTTCGGCAAGTCTGTCGGCACTACGCAAACCCAGATACATATAAACCAGAGTTTTTCAGTAATTCTGCTTGTAAATACGCAGTCGCCTATAGTTACTAAAGCGTTCTGAATTTTGAATTTCAAAGTAACAAAACGCTGAACTTGTTTACTGTGGATAAGCACGTGCAAGACAGATCTCGTAAATACAAAAAATAAAACTGCTTCAGAAGAATTCCACTGACTGACTTAAAATCATTATAGGTGCTGAATCTGTGCATAGGCAAGAAGCTGGACGATATTGGTGAGCAAAATTTTACAGCGTGAATATTGAGTAGTCAATGAGTAAAAGCTTTGAGATGAAACCTGTGTCACAGTTATTGCAATAAAATATTTGACATGTGCGAAATGCCTGGAGACAAACACAAACGCCGATTTACAAACTGTATCCATCATAATAATGCCTTGTCAGAAGGATGAAAATGACTCATCTGTGCGGATCGCCCAACCCACATCATTTTCATCATTATAATTAATTCAGACCGGTGCAAGTAATTTCATCAACGGATGTCATATTCACTGTACTTATGTCTAGGCATTTTACATCGTTTGCAGCTCTAGTAGACTGCTCGGGATACTTCCACAGCTAGAAGTCAACGAGAATCACATTACATTTAGATCTGCTAACTAGGTGATATCTGTTGAGACATGTTAGTATTCATCCACAGGTGGCAAAACACTGGTGTTTGGCCATTTTTTAGGCTTAGTACGCTACAAACCATTTATTCGGATGTAACAAATATTCTCATCGTTTGGTGAAATGTATGAATGCACAAAAGTCAAGAGTTTCCTAAGAAGTATCATTTCTCCGGGTCTTTCTTTTCTAAACTTATTTAGGCAATAAATTGATTAGTGCATGCAGAGGCTTCAACCAATTTTGCAAAGCCTCAAAAAGGGTGTGGACATCGTTTCATTCTCCTACTTAAACGAGTTCGCTCTGTGGTATGATTCCCACAGCAAACCGAAGAATTGAAAGCGCAAACGGATGTAAACGGCTGAAGTATACACGTTTCCTAGTTATGGGCCAAAAACACACCCATGCGAGACACCAATGTCCTCATGTACTAGTACTTTCATGAGCATTTATTTGAATTCTGCGGTCTGTGAGGTGATATATCATATTGGTGTGAATGGAGGAATCTTTCTTCTGATACCGAGGGGAAAGATGCTCGCGCGCTTTCCTCATTTTTACGGAAGCCGTATAGACGCAGACGTACGTAGATGTACCCTAGAAAGATCTTTAGGGTAAATCTCATATTGACTTGGTGCTTCCATAACACTTCGAAAGATCACTTGATGCCGCTGCCTACTACTTTCACCAAATATTCTCTAAATACAAACGGCGGACCGACCAGATGATATTGGACCATCATGGTTTGATCCGAGCCCAAGTATGGTTTTTGATGAGGCAGTTTTATGTTCCATACCAATGACATTCTGAGCAGCATGAACAGCAAGACGGCAATGTTGTTGGCACTTTAGATGAGAGAATGAATATCATTGTGTTTCTAGACAGACTGTTCATCCTACTTAAAGACATTTTCATTTTCTGTTGGATTATTTCACAGTCTTTTGGTAATTTCGGTGCCCACGCCGCTGTGTGATTAAAATGTTAACTCCGTTTTTCAGAAGACCGGAAAAAACAAAGCGCTGCTTCACTAGTTACACAATGGTTACTTACTTTGTCGTGCTTTTTCAAAATCTTCCGAAAGCCAGTGAAGTTCAGCATCTGGTAGTTTTGTAACAGAACAAGACTCAGATAAAACTCGCTAAAAGCCAGCTTGAACTCGTGTAGCCTTCTGTAAGTCTTCTCCTTTTTGTAAGAGGCTTTTGAAATTCTCCTGCCAGGTTGCTCAGAGGAAGAATACCTGACGCGACGTCGTAAATGCGCATCTTCTATGCCATGGCTTTCAAATTTAGTAGCCTCACTACCATCTCTTCCTTGATCCTCCGAAAGTTCCGCATAACTTCTCGATATTGACTCACGGTACTTCCGGGAAACAGATCGTCTCAGTCCACTCTTTTTGCGCTCTGGGTCCAAGAAAGTCTGGAGTTCCTCCAGTAGTGTCGCGTACTTGCGCTTGGACTCAGCCAACTTCTCTAGACAAAAACACCTATTAACGATCCTGAAACAGTCTACCTGCGAAAAAGGAATTCACTTTTATCAATGACGCTGAACATAGTTCGAAGAACTCCTTATCTTGTTCGTCCAGGAATGAAATGAATTCAGCATCCCACTCTTCAGTAAATCGGTGTTAAACTAAATCTATATCAAACCTTTTAGTTCCTTCGTACGCTTGTCGATATAGGTGAGCAGAAATTCTTTCAATCCCTACAAGTATTAAGAATTACTCGACAGTATCTTACGTCATAATCAATGTACTGTTTGCGCCACTCGGGGGTTAAATGAGCACTCAGCTTCACAGCAAACTTCATCGTGAGGAGGAATAATATTTCTCATGGACAGTGTAGTGAGAGTGAGGTTTTCAGTTAGATAAACCAATCATCACAATCAAATTGCGGTAACAAATTATCGTGAGCACGGTTCATTTGATAATGGCGGCTAGACTGAAAGAAGTTCACGTAACGTATCGTAGTATATGGAGTTGCGTGCACCAGTTCAAAACAGTAAGCTCAGAAATTCTATCCGAATATTGAGCCATAAGTTGGTAGAAATGGTTTGTTATGCCACCATTTCCGGGAAACGCACTGGTCCTCTAGTTTTCAGTCGGCCATCAAAATTCCTGTACCTCCAATCGTCACATCCATAATGTGAAACGTCGAATTTTAGTTCCCACCTAATCCGGATCAGGACGCATGGTGGTCGTACCCTCGTGGATGTTTGCAAGAAAGCAGCGTGTGTGTGTGTCTAGAAAACGTCTGAATGTCATTTATTGTACAATCAGTTGGTGGATCCCAGTTAGAATATGTAATCACGCTTCTGGTAATTTCCCCTAGTTTGCCCGATACCATTGCTGGCGCCTCGTTTGTCACAGATCTCCGCCGTACTCCTGTAAGAATCTTATGTTGCTAACCTCTTGTATGGACACTGCAGGTGTGCAATTCCATCTACTGCCAACAGAGCGTGAAAATTTAGGTCAAGTACAGCTTCAGGTGCTTTAAGCTGTGTTTACCTTATCCGTCATTGTTGCCTGGTCGTTATCGGTAAGCGGCTTATTCCACCCCATAATATCGGTGCAGTTTAATATGACTTTTGGTCGGGGGAGTAAGGATTCCTTCCTATTCCTTCCCTTCATACTCCGGACCTCGTGATCGGCATTTTGTATTCGGCGCACATTTGACAGGGTGGGCCCACTCTTTTTCTTGGAGTTCCCTCCTTTATCGTATTCCGCACGTGAGGACATAGAAGACTCTAAAAATTGTTGACACATGCCTGCTGGCCGGTTTGTCTACGAGGGCTGGCATGCATTCAGTCGGCCGCTTTTTATGGACTGTCGTTTTTGCAGTGCTCTTGACCATAACCCGACTGTCCTTCTCTATTCGCAAAACCTGTGTGCGTTTCTTTGAGACAAAATGCAGCGTTTGTAGCACATGCTCATAATACTGTCTTCAGGTGGGCTGTGAAATTTAGAATGCTGCAAGGTGCTGGCCTGGCAATTATGTAGAAGTTCCTGGTTGTCGTTACAGTGATCCACTATGAGCACCTGGAGATTATACAGAGAAGTAAAGCACAAAAATATTTTTGAAAATAGATATTTAAATAATTAAAGAACGTTGATTCTGAGGCACAGCACACTTCATGAAAGTGCGCTGGCTCCATTGCTGCATCACTTGTCCAAAACCAGTGAACGCTTCTAAAATCTATCTACACCCCTGATATCTACCCTGATATTTTCCAATGCAAATAAAATTTAGTTGGAATCACAAAATCACGATGTGCTGTGGAAATGTGCAGACACGCTGGCGTCGCTTTTGGGGCGGAGCCGGGTGCAAAATTTACCTGGGAGTTTGAGTTAGTAACAAGACCGTAATGAAAATGATAGCCTTTGTGCGGGAGCACACAAAGAAATTCCATTGAGATTGCTATATCCGAAAGAAGGGTTCGGTAAATTAGAGCAAAATCATCCCAGGGACGGCTATGACCCGGTGAATAATTTGTTCATAGCTGCAGGCAAAAGAGGAGGAAGGGGGAGAATACATTGATGTTAACATTTGGCTGTTGATTCAAACCCAAGAATGTCCTCAAAACCTAGGCATCTCCTCTGGTGCCTGAACGCGCACTTTTTATCCAGTTCGCGTGGCTATCCTGAACGCACTCTTTTCCGGTGTTCACAGGCCACTCGTTTTTTAACAGTTAGCTAGGTAATCAAATATGCACATCCTGGGCTGTTTTTTAATTCACTAGCGGTAGCTAACGGGATACAACCTACCACATGGTGATACACGTTTTTCTCTGGTACGCACGCCACAGCAATCACACATAGGTTTGCACAAGCATCTTGTGCATTTGGGCAACGAAAGTGAAAACTCTGGGTCATAGATAGCGTGAAGCTGTGATCGCACAAACGCAGCTGACTTTACGTCAACGTTCCCGGTGTTGTGGGAAGACCGTCTCTGACCTAAGTGGCAGTCTACACAAAAATGGGATGTCCAATGTGGATTATGTGACCAGGCGACCAACCCTGTCGAATTCTGGCGCCCACAGGACCGGTCACCACATCACGCCTATTGCTGTGGTTGTCCACTGTGTGCAGAAGGCCTCCGAGCAAAAGTTGTTTGTGGGAGACGAGAACTCGGATGACTACACACTGCGTTTCTGTCAATGCATTCAAAGAATAAAATGTATAATTCGCCAATATTGGTTTTGTAACTGTGGGCACTTTAGATGGACAGCGCGTAAGAGTACAAAGAGCCGCACACAGTCTTCGGCAGTTGCATATTTGAGGCCGCATTCAACGTGGCACACAGAAACGGGCCCAGTTGGATACAATAAATAGCCAGGGTAAGCGACACCGCGTATGTCTATCGTAATAAAATGAAAGGGTTGGCTTTATTTTCTAGTAATGTCTGTGCTACGCGATTAAGTCCAGCTCATATAGTTCATGCCCTCCAGAAATAGATAGCTCACCAGTAGGTTGGCAATTCACGTGCAGACATCTGAAAACGCTGGATTATCCCCCAACTAGCTGCACACAACTGAGAATGTGCATCATTCAGAATGGTGCATGCTTGCATTAATACCACAGTCCACCAAGTTATCTTCGCTATGATAGTAAACGCCGGTTAAGCTACCCAATTAATAGTTTTGTGCCGAAGCTTGGCGGACAGGCTCATTCAATTTGTTACGACAGACGAGTATAACGCATCAAAAACATTATTTAACTAAACGATTGAACGGGATAAACATCGATCATTCCGTAGATGTTGTCTCACATTTAAAGGACGCAAAACCAAATCAAGATTTGTTTTTTGGTTTATCTTCTGAACGGTTGATCGCTGGCAATCACAGGATTTATTGCTTTTGGATTAGTTTATAGGACTTTCTTTAGAATATCTATGTACGTTTCGCAAAGCTTAAGGCCTTTAGGCTCACTAACACGTATTTAAAACTTTCTTTCCGCTAGTGTACGGTATGCCATCCCTAATATTATTAACCTCTGAGACAAGTAATGTGGGTGCTTCAGTGAGTGTCCAAGGCGAGGCTGTAACTCCAAATGGGCCCAGCAAAGTGTTGTAGGCTCGCACTTGAAAACGTCCAACGTTTATTCACGAAAAAGCTGTTCCCTCGGTCAAACCCTCTTTCTCACCGCTCTCGCTGCCAAACCCTTGGCCTCGAGCAACTATGGCTCAGACGGTTTAAGATAAATCTTACTCTCCTACACCGCCTGCTGCACAAAAATGCCTTTATAGCATAGGCTAGACCCAACGTAAACTTACGTCCTCGCTACCAATTCCGTAACTCCTGCAACCTTTTAGTATCCCTCCAGCTCGTACAAACATACGTCACTACTTCTTTTTAGTTTACTACGCTCGCATCTGGAACAGCCTTCCTGAGCAGCTGCGAAACATCACGCATCATCGCACTTTTTCTCAGTCCGTGGACAAATTCCTTACTTGCGAAACTGCTGCCGTCCTACTTAAAACCCAACTACCCCCCGACCCCCCATATGAAATGGGTCCAGTACACATTTGACCATAGCGACGATAGAGGTAGTAGGCAAATAGAAGTTCCAGTCATCCTACCTTCCTCACTTCAAGCCACTGCAGGACTTAAATGCTTACTTAATCTAAGTATGTTGTGTTGCCGGCCTGTTTGTTTTGCTTTCCCAACCAACCTATACAGCGTTCTAGCCAAATCCCTACCCCGGATTACTCTACCAGCTCTGTCTAGTGAGTGGTGCTCTCGGTTAAACTCTAACTGACAAAAACGAAACAAAAGCCAGCTTTTCCTCACTACTATAGCACGCTATACACCGAGGTATTTACATCGAATCCACATGATGATTTGCTCGACAGTTCACTAAACACACACACAACATCACGGTACGCTTCTGCTAGACATGGTAGCTCACACCAACGTTCAGGCACCGTTTAGCCATAGTGCACTCGCACTGAGTGTCACTTTGCCGTCCCTACTGTCACATTGACAACTGTCACTTCACTGCCTCCTCCGCGACTTGCCTCTACCAGCGACCGTTTGCTGTCTGCTTGTTCGAATTGATTGAGCTGTTTTTACTGGCCGGTTACCGAAAAAACTGGTAACTGGAGTAGTCTATTAATGCACAAAACCACACTTTGACTGCTTGGATGGTTTTCCACCTTGCAGATCTGGTAGCATGCACGAGGGATGAAAACCTCGTGTGGTGGATGGGTACGCCCTGCAGAGAGGGTCGCTCTGTTACGTTGCACCATGGTGCGTTCGTATACCCACCACCCCTCCAGTAGCACGGGTGCATCGCCCATCGCCGGTGGTTCTGAGCCTGGCCTTTAAATTCGGGAAATAAAAAAAAGAGCACTGCTGTTTTCTGATTGTTACTGCTGGTGTTGGCCTCGCCTCGGTTGAGCTATTTGGCAATGCCATAAACAATAACAAAAACTGGCCTTTTCGCCTGTCCAAAAGTATTCAATAAAAAATCAATATACCTGGGATAGCCAGAAGAAACTCTGCGATGCCCATGGCCTACGTCGACGTGCGTTGCTGTAGCTGCCTTCGTCAATATCGAGGCTACACCGCGCCAAAACCTACCTCGTCAACCAAACAAAAATGACAAACCAAATTTGCTGCTCCCAGGAGTGGACACATACAACACATATAAACATACATTTAGACTCCCGACTCTCCACTATCAACATCCGAGGATAGCATCGAAAAATCTTCGTCACGCACCACTCACTGATTAAGGCTGATAGTAGTGCTTCGGGGACTGGGGACCTTCTCCCTCGCATCCACCTTCCTTCCTAGATTGTCCTAGTATTGTCCTTCTTACTAACAACCCCCAGGAATTTACACCCCCCAGTCGTTACGAGTTTGGTTTACCCTCACCACACCGCCTCTTAGCCCACATGCAGTAAACTGTCCTGTCTCAGGTAGTATAGTTATATTGACAATCTTAGCTTCACTCTGATGACTACACTACTGAGTACAGATTCATCCTTATCCTGTCTTGTTTAATCACCTGATGTCCTTCCATAACTGTGGTAGACGATCATTTTTTTCCCTATTAAAGGACTATATCCTGTCTGATAACCCCTATAACTCTCCAGACCCTATTGATCTCATCTCATTTCATTTTCTCCCCAAGCTTCGACCCGTGGTAATGCGCGCTATGGACTATCTGTTTGGCTGTTGTCAACTCCACCCGATTCGTGCATCACGAAGGAAGGGATCCCCGATCTGAAAATAAAAGGGAAAACAACAACAAGACTGCACATCTCAGCCTAACAACCTAATTCACGACGTCCACCACGGGGCTGTCCAGAAACCGAAGTACTTCAGTGCAGTGATGGTACGGCGCTGGAATACCCGGTTTGATAGCATACCCGCAATTGTTCCCCTCTTAAGTTTGTCCAGGCCCTCTCGCTCACTGGTTCCCATACCGACAACCACAATCAACCTTCATTGTTCCCGGCCACCACCGGAAGGCGTTCATTTCAATCTGCCGAACCTTCTGCCAGATGCAAAGATCTCGACGGCTTTTATTCGTACTCCTCACCGAATGAGTCAATTATTGCTCAGCTTGCGTGAACTCGTTTCCCAAGAAACTTTTACACTCGACCCTGCTTCATCTGCAACACTAGTGAGTCGCTTCACTGCACACTGTACTTCTGCGTTTCCTGCTACCGTTTGTCCGTAATACATTTTTACCCCACTACACCACCCCCACATACCTTTCCGTGGCCATCCGCCATAGCCCAAGGCCATGAAGCCCTAGTGACGGTTCCGGACTTTAGTTCAAACCGGCCTGCCATGTCGTGGCAGCTCTGCTGCCTCTCCATATCCATTATTCCGGCCCTACACTTCCTGCAGTTTGAAGTTTTTTTGTTTTTGTCACGTTCCAGTCAGGAAGCTCTTTGTTACACCCTCACTTGTATTGTTTTCTTTGCCCACCACTTTTAAACCCTAACTTTCAGATATCGTGCTATCTGATATGTTCTCCATAGGACGTAAAGAGACCGTGTAATTTTGAATCCCTACCATGCCACTTTCAGGTGTGATGAACGATACTTCATTAATGTTTACTGTTTACACAACTTTCCCATTTCCAGGAAACTCCCATTAATCACAAACCCCAACAGTCATGCCTATATTCCGACTGTAATACTATGATCATGCCTGACAGTATGCTACCCACTAGTTTGGAATAAATATTATTATTATCATTATTATTATTACTCCTACTTTGGGCTGGAAACTGCCAGCCGAATTTTTTTCAGTGTAGAGCCTCAGCGGCCGACACACGTTCGTCAGCCTGAGAATTCGTATGTTTAAAAACAGGCAACACAAGCATTATTATGCCGAAAAATTCACGATTAACTCTTTCTCATCCGTATCTACGACGCCGTGGCATTAGAAGAGGAATATGCAAGTGCTTTTACCTGAAGCTAGATGGTAGGGAAGATCAGGCAAATATGATAAAATCACCACGGTCGATCGCAGCCGTCTGTGGACAGACGGTGAACCAGTGATGTAGAGCAAATTTGTCCTCAGTAGAGCCAAGACTATTCTTGCCCCATACTGGTTGCTGCCTGTCGCAACCCCATGGCCAATCTCAACCACCCTAGTAACCCCAATTGATTAACTCATAACTTCCATGTGAGGAGCGATTCGCGAGTCCAAGCACGGCGCCTCGATGACAGTAACATGACTTTTGTACCGATTTTGATTTTTTCCCCGTAGCTCACCGTTTCCCTGTTATTAATAAATGTAATAATAATAATAATAATGTTCAGTCCTAACTTGTGGGCGGCTGATTCTGTTGTTTCCGCCTGAACGACCATCCCACTCAATTTAATTCAAGCCCAAACCCCCCGGTTATTTGCCATTCATTTCATTATCTGATTGTTCTACCCGTAAATGCGCTTAGTTTCGTCATTATGTTAGTCTAGAATTGTGCAATGCAATAATCCGAATTCCCTCGATTCCAACCCAACCTATATTTCCGTGTCTTGCTATCTATGGCTTGAGCTAATACCCCTGAGGCTCAGAACGACACCTTCTTGCAAAGTCAGTCCGTTCAATATAAATTGCAGTCTTTTCTGTTCCCGAATTCCCATCATACCATACCACATCCATGCCAACTGTATTTGACCGTCCTCAACACCCACTGTCTCAATTTTGGGAAGATTGTGTGTGTTGGAAGATGCCCACATTTAGGTGTCTCCTGCCTACTGCACTTGCCGCTAAAATCAATCATGTTTTTATCCTGATGGAACTAACATGATAATGCCTGACGGCATGATACCCAATAGTAGGGACTAAACTTCATTATTACCAGGATAAACACCCAAAACCTAGTACAGCTTGCAGATATAGTACATCTAGTTATAGGACAATTAAGTATAAATAAAATCTTCCTGGCCCAGCATAGAGTATCACTCAGATAACGGCACAGAAATGGCTAGCGGTAGTGGAAAAAGGAATCCTTCGTGGTTTTCACCAAGTTTCAAACAGCGGGTTTGGGATCAAAGTGAATTAACAGGTGGCCTTTTTGGGCAGGTTGGGGTGCCATTCAATATGTTGCCGGGTCAGGAGGTGTAGCCCTAGGAGTAACAGACGGTCCTTCCATAGGTTAGGTCAGCCGGTCGGTACCTGCGAGTTCTATATCTGGCACTACCCTGCAGTAGTTTTGCCTTGCACAAGGGATAGGCGGCCTCCGGTCACTTACTTATTTCTGTCAGTTCCGAAAGACAAGCAGTGCGTAACGGAAAGGGGGTCCTATGGGCTGGTGGTAAAGATCCGCACTACCAGAATAGGAAGGTACTTACAACTCCATTTTGTGTGTAGTCATTGGCAGTAGTACCCTGTGTTGTAGTTGATTGACCATATAGACCTGGTGAGCAGCGGCCCCAACCGAGAATGAAGCGTCAACAGCTTCGCACGTACCTGTATGCAAACAGCGCCGCTGTGAGTCTTTCAAGCCATCTTATGCATCTATAACCGAGGAGAGGATAGTACAACTTCACTATTATTACACAACATCAACAAATTTTGACACACTTAAGGTAGGTAGTAATTGTTCCACAAATTGGACTCCCGGAATCATAGATTAGAATGAAAGCAGAAGACGATGAGCGAGGCATGCGAGCTACCACTTAGTGGTATGCAAACAAACACTTCAAAATAGGGTGCTCATCATTCTAGAGAGAACCCGGCCGTCGCAAAAACTTCTCTCGCGCCTCTAGATAGATAATAATAATAATAATGTTTATCCCCAACTTGTGCATGGCATACTGTCAGGTTTGACAGTGATGTTGCAATCACAATGAGAGCATGAATGGCGGGGATTGTGGTAGCAGGGGTTAGGAAAGGGGGCAGCATCATAAGAGGTGGGCATGATCACCACTAAAGCGGCACGGGCAGGGAAGCACAGTTACTATGCGTTATTGCGGAGAATATCAAACAAGGTCGGATCGTTAGGATTTGAAGGTAGCGGGCAAAAGACAAAGCGAGGGAGGGTTAAACAAGAGACTTCCTGCCTGGCACATGACAAGAAAAGTGTAACGGTTAAAAAATGAGGAACCAGAACATCAGATCAGGTGAAGCAGCGGAGTTGGTGTCATCCAGCCGATCATGTTGAACTAAAACCTAAAACCAATGCTAAGGCCTTGGACTGTTGATCTCATGGCCGGGGGCACGAAAAATGTAAGTGGGGATGACAAGGTGGAGGAATTTTCAAAGCGGACAGGCATTACCGGGAATAATGGAAGCACCGTATACGGCGAAACTGTAGAGGCTCACCGGTGTCGTTATTATGAAGTCGGGCGAAATAGTCCTTCGAAAGAGTGAGATGATGGCAGCATGCGAGCCGGAACACGAACTGAACAGAGAGCTACTGAATTTGTGGAAAGCACAGACACACAGTAATGGTTAAATTCGAACGAAAAATTCAGCAGGTTGGAATGCTTAGGTCATGGAGGCAGCTGGGTTCAGGTGGGTAGTTTGTCGTATTTGTGACTATTAGAATGAGCGGGCAAGATTGTACGGTCGAGAGAAGGATGAGAGTAGTTGCGAGTGTGCTATCAAACTGTTTGTGGCAGTGCCGTACCATCATTGACCTGACGTGCATCAGTTTTTAGACAACCTCGTAACGGAAGTCACATTGAATGCGACTGGGCTGGGATGTACGGTCCTCTGAGCAGCGGGATTTATTTCAGGCTGGCCAAGAAAACAAGGGTGAACGGCTATTGCCCACTGTTAATAACAATGTCCTTTTTCTCGAGCATCTTCTAGTACTAGCACACACCCCACATGCCTTATTCTGACTTTCAACGTATGATCTGTCTG
>NW_008752018.1:253920-257325 GCF_000715545.1 Opisthorchis viverrini | reverse complement strand
AGTTGCGAGTGTGCTATCAAACTGTTTGTGGCAGTGCCGTACCATCATTGACCTGACGTGCATCAGTTTTTAGACAACCTCGTAACGGAAGTCACATTAAATGCGACTGGGCTGGGATGTACGGTCCTCTGAGCAGCGGGATTTATTTCAGGCTGGCCAAGAAAACAAGGGTGAACGGCTATTGCCCACTGTTAATAACAATGTCCTTTTTCTCGAGCATCTTCTAGTACTAGCACACACCCCACATGCCTTATTCTGACTTTCAACGTATGATCATGTCTGATGGTGTGCTACCTACCACTTGTTATTGTTACTGTTATTTCTGTCGACATTTTTAACCAGGAGGAACTATGTTAATGGGTCTGTGACCTGGCATTCAAGGGTTCCCACTGCAGTTTGAAGTATTTTGTCTAGTCCCGGATTCGAAATGGCCTATAGATGACGTTCACTGGGAGGGGACGATTTGTTAGTTGATCGAGTGGGTAAAAAAGATTTAGCATAAGAATTCTGAGACCTTGACCGCTTTGTCTCAAAACTTGGGTTAAAAGACCATTGGTCGTCGGCGCAACGAAGTCCTTAAAGTTTAGAATGGCAAAAACATCAACTGGCAAGATGCTTACGTTGCTGAGAGACGGGTGATTACCATGAACGTTTGGATTTGTGACATGCAGTGCGAAGAGCGAGTTTGAAGTGGGGACGAAGAATAAGGTAGCAGCTAGTGAATTAGGCATTAAGATTGCCTGCCGCAAGATTGGGTTTATTGAATGGGCAATCTCTGCTGGAATTCAAACAAATAACTGAGTAACTGTTCTGGATACAACGCCCAAGAAACAATTGTGGGAATGGTTTCTGAAAAGTGTTCTCTTCTCGACGTTCAAATGATACCAGCAAGAGCAATAGGTTACATTTAAAGCGACTGGGCAGGGGTGTGCGGTTCCTTGGGCAGCGGTATTTATTTCAAGCTGGTCGAGGAAACAAGGTGGAACCAAGCCGACATCCAATCTTCAAAATGGTAAACCAGAAACTCCAATGCCCGGATATATTTTCCGGTCAAGAGAAGAGCAAGGCTGATAAACCGGCTCAACTCGTCCGGATGAGTGAAAGGCAGTCGGTGAAGCGAGTGTGCCTCGAAGAAGGCAAGTGAATTGCCGGTTATTGTGTGGCTGTGGAAGTAGCGCACTCTGCGGCTAGCCTCAACGAGGTGCCAACGACAGGCATCCTGCGCAAACCAGTACGGAAAGACAACTAGGGGTGAATCCGCCTCGCACCAAAGGAGACACAATTTTGTGTGCGCTTAGTGCCCACAAGATTGCGAAGATATGAGTACTGAAGTTTAAGGAAACGCGACGCGATGCTCTTTGCGTTGTCCTAGATCCGCAGAAATCCTCACCACGTTTCTGTTGCGTGGACTGTTTCATTTTTTGGACAGTGGTTGCCGTATGGCACTTCAGTCGATCGAGGAAACAAGGTGGAACCAAGCCGACATCCAATCTTCAAAATGGTAAACCAGAAACTCCAATGCCCGGATATATTTTCCGGTCAAGAGAAGAGCAAGGCTGATAAACCGGCTCAACTCGTCCGGATGAGTGAAAGGCAGTCGGTGAAGCGAGTGTGCCTCGAAGAAGGCAAGTGAATTGCCGGTTATTGTGTGGCTGTGGAAGTAGCGCACTCTGCGGCTAGCCTCAACGAGGTGCCAACGACAGGCATCCTGCGCAAACCAGTACGGAAAGACAACTAGGGGTGAATCCGCCTCGCACCAAAGGAGACACAATTTTGTGTGCGCTTAGTGCCCACAAGATTGCGAAGATATGAGTACTGAAGTTTAAGGAAACGCGACGCGATGCTCTTTGCGTTGTCCTAGATCCGCAGAAATCCTCACCACGTTTCTGTTGCGTGGACTGTTTCATTTTTTGGACAGTGGTTGCCGTATGGCACTTCAAAGATCCTCTTTCCCCCGAAACACGAGGATAGAAAAAGGCAGTGTTTGCAGAATGGCTGCGAACAATGGGCTCTTATTTTGGATCATTGCATAATCACTGAACTAGAGCATCCAGGATCACACCGAAGACCTAGAAAGCGTAGGTTGTATTTGAACTTGAGTTCTGCGTGGGCCCTTCCTGGGCACTTCAAAAACGTTTGGCAAAAGATTTTCCCAATTTCAAGTAAAGAAACATAAGATCCATCATGTTTAGATAGCCGAGTGAACACCTGTCTTGCAAACATCTAACGACATACTGCAGGCAATGGAATTACTTTCAATTACATCTTGTGACAGGAATGGACATAAGCCCAGTCTCAAAGTCAGTGATAAAGCTAGCTGCTTCGATAGATGATGGCAACCGACCACTCTGGTTGGTGACACGAAGCAAGGTGTGACTGAGGTCAACCACAGGCAACAAGGAAGCATCCAAGCTTAGTGAAGGGATACAGTTGCCTTGGTTATTCACCAAGTCCCACCGTAAAGACGCCAGTGTAGGTCTGTGACAAAAGATACCACATCCACTATTAGGAGTATAATCGGGCCATTACAATTTTCACGTTGCAGAAAGTGTCCTTAGAGAGGTGTGGGCAAATCCAGAGAGACATGCTAATAATTGATGAAAAACTGGGATAATGAAGCTAGAGGCATGAGTATTTTGCTTACATTTTGCATGACCCTGACCATTAGCTGAGTTATTCAAGGTCACTCACAATCAGCATGGTTTTACCTCTGATTAAAAACAGTCGGTCTCATAAGTGGAGCTGGTGAGGTGGAGAATTTTGCAGTATGGATAGATTGCTAGTCGTATCTCGGAAGTACGTGTGAGCCATCACGGCGCGCACGGAGAGAAGTTATATCACTATCTTAATCTTGTGGCATTAGATGGCTTTGACATTCAGCGTCGAATTGTACTACGTTGCCCGCGAGTCTCTCAGGGCGACACGGACCAACCTCAGCTGTCTGAATTTCAGTTCCTCGTTCAACCTTGGATTACTTTCACGTAAGACAAACGAATGAATAACTGCCTAACGAGTTTGTTGGCGAGTTCAACCTACAACTTGCGCCTACCCTCTGGTGAAATTGGCTGATACATTTCTCGGGGACATACAATGCTCTCTGATACAAGGCGTTCAAGCAAGATTCCAGCAGATGTTGGTAGCGAAAGAGATTACGTAAGTCATGCCATCGTAGTGCCACACTTTTTCTTGTCGAGACATTGGAACTCACACGACTCGATAAACTGATTCTTACTATTCAAGTACCCTCGACTAAAAAGAAAGGCCGGTAATAAAACCGGTAATAAATCGGTAATAAAACCTTGAGTATTTTCGGCTTAATGCCAAGCGCCAACCTTCGATCTTTCAAAGAATTAAAAACAAATTATAGAAAATCTGATTGTATCATCCATTATGTTGACAATGAAA
>NW_008752018.1:194413-246391 GCF_000715545.1 Opisthorchis viverrini | reverse complement strand
AAGAGATGTTCCTACAGGTCAAGATTGACTCTTGCGATAGAGGTGCACTGAAGAGCCTTGAAGGACAGGCTAATCGGTTGGAGGGAAATGATGTCATGTGCCCATTAATGTCTCGGTTCTCTTGTTAGATGAAGCTACGGGTCGTGGCTTGGTTACTGCGTTACAGGCAATATCTATTGATTAAGACGGGCAGAGCGAGAAAAGGGGCTCTATTTTCCGGTGTTATCAGGGTATCCGAACTCCGCCAAGCACGTAATTGTTTGATAAAAATGGTGCAATCCAGTCACTTCGCGCAAGAGCTGCATTAGGTCAACGCTTTTGTACTGGATGCGAAGCGTTCCAGCCTACGAAAATTTTCGCCCGTTTTGATCGGTGGCATTTTGTGCGTGGGAGGCAGACTTAGTTACCCGAACTACAGTCAGTCAGTCAAACATCCAGCTCTTTGGAGCAGAAATCCAGTTACTGCCTTGATCATACGTCACCTTCATGAAGTAGACAAGCACTGTGGAGTAGGGCAGGTCTTGGACTCTACTCGGCTGCGATATTAGATTATCAATTGAAACGGCGCCGTCAAGCGAGTGATTGGTGTGTGCTCTTTATGCAGGCGACGGTCCGCGCTGCTCGGTAAACAAATGATGGCCCCATTACCGGCAGACAGAGTAGGAGTGGATTGTTGCCCCTTCGAGTGCGTGGGGGTGGACTACTTTGAACCTTTTAAGACCAAACGCGGCCGTCCGCAAGGAGAACGCTATCGCTCTACCTTTAGCTGTCTGAAGACTAGAGCAGTCCGTTTGGAAATGGCAGGCAACCTGCAATGTTTGGTACGCTCCATTGGTAGACGTAGCAAGTCCACCGATATCTACAGTGATAATGGTAGGAACTTCGTTGGTACGCTAACGGCGTTTCGGGATAATATAAAGCGGTGGAGTCAGAGTAAATTATCAGATCGGTTTTTGACTATGAATATACAGTGGCACCCCAACCCACCAGCAGCTAGCCACCGTGGTGGTGTGTTGGAGCGTATAATCAGGTCGGCACGACGTATAGTTTGATGTCCATGCAGGGAGCAGTGTTTGACCGATGAACAACTAACTACGCTCCTTATACAGGCAAAACGGATTCTAACTAACCGACCTATAGTCCCGCTTTCACCAGCCAGCAACGATTTGGAGCCGTTTGCTCTAAACATTTTGTTGCTCATGCGGTGCTGTCCTGCGGTACCAGGTCGCGAAGGTTTTGCCCCGCGATATCATACCGGTTGCAAACAGGTCATTTATCTCGCTGGCGTGTTCTGTCGTCGTTGGATAAGGGAATATCTACAAACATTGCAGGTGCGTACTAAGTTGCTCAGAGCAACTCAAGAATTGAAACGAGGGGGCCTGGTTCTGGTCTCTGGTGAGGACGTGCTTCGTGAGAAATGGCCTCTAGAGGTAGTTGATAGTTGTGAGGCGAGCCCAGATGGCTCAGTAATAACCCAGCATGTTAGAACGGCGGGCGGCGTTCTTTAGAGAGATATTAGAAAGGCGTTTACTGGAGGGACGCGATTAGGCTTGTACCCCATCGAAGTCGGCACTTGTGGCAGGCGTGGACTCGGACCATTCGTGTCGGTGGCTGGTGGGGTACCTAAGAATGGAGCTGAGCGTAGGTAGTAGGCAAGAACCGGGGCGCCCGCTGAATCAACGTGGAGAATTTGGCGGGCGGTGTATCATCCGTTATGTTTACAATGGAATTTCCCAAGTTTATTCTGTCCCATTTGTAACCCCCGCTCCACTTTTGTGTCGAGCGTGTAATATGAACTGATGTTTGTTTGTCCCTACCACCTCACCCATTTGGCCTTGAGGTCATCCGAGCATTTGTATCTGACTTTGCACGTATGACTGTCGCACGTGGGAGCCTGTTTGCTCCCTTGCTTTGTACTTTTGTAGTCCAAGCGGACTGTTTGTTTTGGACGCGTATCTACTGTCGAGGTTTGTATAAATTGTGAATTTCTCTTACCCTAATAGTACCGTATAGAAACTCAGCTCCGACTTTGTTTTGCCTACCCGGAGGTTCTGGTATTACGCGTCACTCGAAGATACCGTTCGATCGTTACACTGAGTATCATCGTCACGTGCAAGATGCAATATTGGTTAGGAAGGGTGGACCTCGTGGAATGACACATCAGGCGGTCCAACACGCCCGACTTATCGCGCACCAAAAGTGGAACATTACTAGGTACATTATTTCAAAGCTGACCTCAAAGATACGGTAACCCTGCAAAACTTGGAAAACTTGCAAAACTTCAGTGGATTAAAAAATTCACTGTTTATAATTAAAAAGCCAGTTCAGAACGTAGACTTGCCAATCAGACCGAAGCGGGCCGTGGGCATGCAGCAGATTGTAGCTAGGGATAAGATGTGCGCTAGTGTAAAATTCATTCAGAAGCTATTACCCAGAATAGAAACATGGACAAATCAGCAGCCATTGTCCGGAAATCCCTCAAGAACACAATCGATTCAGACTGAATCCGCATGGATAAATGTTTAGACCTTAAATTAAAAACGAAAAGGGTTTGGGGTGACGCGCTCTCTTGACTTCACATAGGCTTTAGGAAAGCTCGAGTTGTTTCTCTGACCCATATATCTCCGACTCATGTGCGCTGCTTGGTGAAGCATACTGGTGTTCGGAATTTCATTTGATTTGACCTGGTGGATTCTTCAACAGCTTGGGTATGACTTTTCCCTGCTGGCGGGTGTTATACCATCAGACACGACCGTAACGACAAGGTGAGGTCAGTTAGTAGTTATTAAACAAATAATGGAGATTATGCAAAGCAGACGATGTCATACCTAAACTGGCACAATTTCAGTGCCGTGGGAGCTGATGGAAGTGCTTCGGAGACTGGTGAACATTTGTCATACTTTTACCTTCTCTTCTAGACTACGGTACACTACAACTCATGAAATAAATTCCCCATGAAATACTCCATCATCTTGCAGGCCCCCTCCAGTCAAGCTGTATACGTTTGAATTTCTTAACACATCACCTCTCTCCACGCATATATCGCGGTGACCTCTAACATCCTGCAGTTTTACACCAACTTCGTTCGACCTCCACAGATTCCCTGGGCCAACCGGAAAACCTCCGCTATCCACGGATTCGCACGTCTCAGCCCAATGACCTTAAGAATAGCTGTTCAAAAACCGAAGTGTGTTAGACCAGTGATGGCAGGACACTGCCATACCAAGTTCGATAGCATACACGCAACTATTCCCTCCCTACTTTTGACCGTACCTTCTCGCCCACTCGTCTCATTGGCCGCGAATAAGAAGAAACTTTGCACCTGGCCCCAGCCGCCTCCAGGAGGCGTTCCTTCCAATATTCTGAAACTTCCGTTCGGGCTCGACCGTTTTGGTTGACTTTTAGTATGTGCTCCCCACAAAGTCTACAACTTTCTCCATTTGGCGCTCCAGCTTGTGCGTTATCACCAACCGTTCCAAAGAACTCTTACACCTGAATCCACTACAGCAATGACACCATTTGGCCTCTGAAGTTTCACTGTACGCCATGATTTTGAAATTCCTGTTCCTATTTACTGGCATCGCTAGCCCTTCCTGCTTGTCATCCTCACGCTTTTCGTGACCCTGTACGTAGGCCCAGATGTCCAAGGCCGTGAGGCCTCAGCGGGGGTTATACTGTCAGTTCAAATTGACCGACTGGATTATACCAACTCTTCTGCTTCACAAAATCCGTTGTCCTGGTTCCTCACTTTCCGACATTTGCAGTTTTCTTATCATGTGTCAGACAGCATGTACCTTGTTTTGCCCTCCTGTGTTTTGTTTTTGCCAGTCACCTTCAAATTCTAGTGTCTACATCGAAGGATGTCCACCGTTTATGACTCTGACTCTTCCGCGCTATTCCCTGTACCATAAACTCCGCCGGTCATGCTTTTATTCTGATTCAATTTTTATAATCATGCCCGACGGTATGCCACCCACCAGTTGGAAGGTAGCATTATGATTATCTGGATCTGGATCTGAAATTAGAGTGTACCATGCATTGTTTTTACCGTGCGGGGACAATTTCAGGGTTGATTGATCAGGTAAAACATTTGGAACAGGGATTTCCACATCCTGGCCGCAATATCTCAGAACAAGAGATTGTGTGCTACCGCCCTAAAGCGCGGCGCAGTCCCCAAGACTTTGAAGATGGCCAAAAAGGTCATCTATGAAGACGGTTATTTTGTTAAGATAAGGTGACCACCTCGGTGTAGAGAAGTGGAATGTGCGGCATGAACTATCGGTTTCGTTTTGGAGGGAGGAAAAACTGGTAGCTAGCGAAGTAAATGTTCAAGTGGTCAACTATACTGACAAGGCCGATGACGGGACAATCTTCGGTGAGGCACAAACACGTAATTGAATGACCCTTGCCGTGGATATAAATGCCGGGGTTACATTTTTTGGGACAGATAAGGTAAATCCTGTTCAGTAGGTTTTGGTCGAATATACGATTACCGCACTGATTGTTTGTAGAAAGAAATGGGACATTTTAGTCCATGAAAGCCAGCAGAGATGAAAAATGAGGACTTAGAGGAGCGGCTGGGCTAGAACTGACTGCGTTATAGGGTGATACCTACATGGAAAGCGTGGATTGACTACGGGTGACGCTCATTTCAGAACATCAGGTCTAGCCTATGTAGGTCACGAATGAAGCTGCGCCCAACTCGGGACCAACCCATTACACTAAGTGAGGAAGGTGATGAGTGGTGAGTAGAGCCCTTAGAGAAAGACCAGGGGGTATTTGGCCGGTCAATGTCATGCAGCAAAATTTAAACAAATGAGGGAGGGCGTGCGCATAGGAAAAATGATACGGGACAAGTAAAAAAGAGGTGAAGGAAGGGGCTGGTGGTATCTGGCTTACTAGTACGGAGACCCTTTCGAAGCCTTGGCTGCTAACCGGGCATACAACATTTGAATTTGCTTGCCACCCCAGTAACGCACCTCGATCAGCACCGAAGAGAAAGCGTTTAAATGCCCATCCACAGAGAATCTCCGTCTTTCAACAACCATTGCTTTGTGAAGCAGTTGGCTTGCTTAAAGCATTTGGCTCACGCCAGACGTCTCTGATGCAAAAGTATCGATGGATGACCGAGTTCGAAGTCAAGAAGGCAGTTGAGGTTGCTCTAAACTTGCAAATGCAGGCCCACCGCTCATGCGCTGTAGATTCGAATCCCAGTGTGCGTGGCCCATCATCTTTTTTTCAGCGTGATCTGTGAGCTTTTCAAAATCGTTCATACACTTTTTATGATGCGCTGTAGATTCGAATCCCAGTGTGTGTGGCCCATCATCTTTTTTTCAGCGTGATCCACCGTTGCCCCCCAAGTCCATTATAAGATACCATGTTCCTTATACAAACCGTTGAGCAACATTACCCCAGATGCCACTTCAGGCGTCTCTTCCTGATAACTAATTTTGACGCTATCAGAGCATCCTAGGAGGAACTCCGATGCATCGAATGTAGTAAATATTTTGTACCGGCGCTGATCTAAGTAGTTTAACAGAGCGTTTTGACTCAACATGTCGTTGCACCCACCAGATGCCACGTAGGCCAGTTACCACCCCTACTGGTTACGGTTATCACCATTGAAAGACACTTCGTTGATCGAGTGTTAATTAAGGCTCCACCGCAATAAGGTGATCACTATTATCTGACTTTTTATTCTATCTGGCTACCGGGCCAGGGGCGGGCCACCTTAGACGTGGGCTTAAAGACGTGGGCTTAAAATTTCGCGGTGCACTCTTCTCTAGAATGCTTATTTTGACCTAATTTAACCAGGACCAGCTTCAGTGAAGGAGACTTATATGACCATTGCCTGAAAAAATTCACGAAATTAGCGTTGGGTCCGTCCCAAAATGACCGAGGCGCAATGAAACAAACCGAAAGGATCTACAATCTTCTGGGAGCGAGGTCCAGCTGTTCTTGAAAAAGATTACTACGGGTGATTTAGTAGAATGCGGAACAGCTGGAGATCAGAAGTTCGCCAATGCAACGTACGGTAACGAACCATGACACTAAACCTCGCTTGGAAAAACAAAATCGTGCCACTTGAGTGCATTCGACATCGCCGGAGAAATAAGCCAACCAGAGAGATATGGAGAACCCACGAGTGACATGATAATGGCATTTGGGGCCTACAATAGTGCTGTATATAATTTTATTCTCCCCCGAAGACCTCGCCACATCCGCGCCCGTCTACACCCAACTACGAAAAACCTCTAACTGATTTGGGATTTACGTGGGAGTACGTTCCTCTACCCTTGCAAAAACAATCCACTTCAGCACGTTGTAGCCCGAGGAGTCGCATCCATTGACCCTGAAGGAACCGTCACCTGCGCTGGTAAAGCGTTTCGACCGGGTAGACCGTCGGTTGTTCTGCTTTGAAGGAGGCAAATGTCACGCTAACCTACAAATGTAAAGTGCACATGTCTCCCGGCAGTTTCGGACCCATTATCCCCACTAGCATAGCGTGCAAGGTGATATAACGCACCCTGAATTGGACCATCTGAAACCGCCTCACTTCCAACAGTTTGTTATCCACGGCGTTACACATATTGCTCCCTAACGGTTCTTGCGTGACAAACATGTTCGTATTTGTGGACAGTTTAACCCAAGCTAAGGACAAAGGAATATAGTTTTTGACTCCTCAAAGGCTTCTAGTCACATTCCCAGTGATATATCGCACTACCAGCTCGAGTTTTGTGGGATTTGCGGACAACTGTAACGCTAGATTAGGGTGTCCCAATCAGACGAAACATTTCGAGTGAAAGCCGTTTTGAGCTACTCTTCCACGGCACCGATCTCCATTGAAGGCGCTTGACGGTGCGCCCAAGGATCCACATCAACGACCCCCATACTTTCTTCTAATTCCGTATCTTTATTTCGCAGACGACATGAAATTCTAAAGTTTCAAAGTCGGAAACTCCACCGTAAAGAAGTGCTCGCGAGAATCGCACCTCTTTCTGAATGAAGAAACGTTCGTCCGTATGACATTTGCGGCACGCTCGTCGAACTTTCTTGTGGTGTATGGTTAAAATGGACCAGAACATATTAGGATGATAGATACCGAAAAGAGATTTAGACATATGAATCTCTTCAAACGTGTTTGTATCATCCGTTATGTTGACAATGAAATTCCCCACGTTTATTATGCCCCCATTTGTAACCCCCGCCCCATTTTTGTGTTTAGTGTGTATATATGAACTGACGTTTGTTTGTCCTTACCACTTCACCCATTTGGCCTTGAAGTCATCCGGCCATTTGTATCTGACTTTGCACGTGTGACTGTCGCACGTTGGAGCCTGTTTGCTCCCTTGCTTTGCACTTTTGTAGTCCAAGCGGACTGTTTGTTTTGGACGCGTATCTACTGTCGAGGTTTGTACAAATTGTGAATTTCTCTTACCCTAATAGTACCGTATAGAAACCCAGCTCCGACTTTGTTTTGCCTCCCCGGAGGTTCTGGTATTACGCGTCACTCGAAGATACCGTTCGACCGTTACAGTGTTCTTCTCACTTTACGAAGAAACATTAGCTCAAAACGCGTTCAACGTTCTGCGGATGGTTTAGTGCACCTTTCCTTGTATTACTGGTATGGACTTCAAAATACTCTATTGAGCCTACGTCAAACCCATTGAGCATACTCAACGATTTGCCACGAAAATGGTTGCCGGCTTCACATTTAGTGGCCATGGAACTCGTCTCCAGTTTCCACCGTAGAATCATCACCTCCGAGGATACCTGGTACTTGTTTGAACAGGGGTCGGCCGGCAGTTTATTCACCGTTCACCCAATAATACGCGTTGGTTGCATGATAAAAAGATTTTCAACTCAGAATGCGACCTTTTTAGCCGACAAGGTTTTCGTTTTGAGTAGTTGGTGCACGGAATAAGCTTCCTCCGATGGTTTTTTGCGCTGCATCTGGCACCGGTTCGGACGTTTTTTATGAGTTATCGTGCTGACGGGCCCACTGACTCACAGTCTGAGCTTAAGCAGCCGTGCTACACCGTTTCCCGTTTGCACTTGTCTCGTGAACGGAAGCTGTGGAAAGAAAAAATCACCCCGGTTTGGGAGGCTTGAACGAGTGCCCCAATTTGCTGCGTCAGTTTGTGAACCCGTAAGCTACATCGGAGTCTCTTCGAAAATCAGCCTGGAAAGTGTCGTGAAAGCAATAGTCTGTCATGGAAGAAACCTTGCACAGAATCCTTCCAGCTTAGTGGCTTTCTGCGGTTCAACTATAACGCGGTACTTTATGATGATGCTAAGTTGCAACAGTCTCCATGCTTTGCAGCCGGACGCAGATGTATGCGCCTCCTGAGCTAATGGTAATTCCCCCATGAATCACATGTAACCCTATCGAACACCCATGCGAAACGTATACCTCTTTTTTATCTTCTCATCGTCTCTGTGATAATTCTACAAATACTTGAGTTTGGGCTATCTGTGACCTTCACCCTTGTAAGATGGTCCTCCAGTTTCTGGAAAGCGTGGGTAGTCTGGCCAACCTGCTTTGTTCAACGTCTCCAGGCCTGAACTAGCTTAGTATCACCATGCTGCAGCCCATTTCTGATGGGGTGCTGTGGGGCCATATGGCTTTTGGCTAAACCGTTACGATGATATGCTCACGTATGCACCGCGTAACTCTTTTCAGAATATTCTCCCGGCTCGAACGACTCCTGTGAATAAATCACAACATAATAAACACAACATAATTGATCCTGGGGCCCGTAACTCTTTTCCGCTACGCTTGACAGCTTTAATAACTAAATGCGTTCCTAATCCATCCCAACATTAGTTAACCTTTCGACCTGTTCGAATTCGAAACAAACTTGCGGATGAGACCAATCGCGCCCTCTACCCCATTACTTTTAAGCGTGATGTCAACCAGCTCGTCCATAACATTGCATGCTTACCTTACCACTAGACTTCAACACGAACCAAAATTGTTTACAATCGATCTTACAAGTTCAGGTACACACCAACCCCGTACCCACACTCATGATGATGCCACTCTCTAATACCTTCTACTTGAGAAATACAACCCAAACCTGCTACAAGAATAAAAATCGCAAGAAACGTTCAAATAGGCTTGAGTTTCAAATCAATCTGCTAACTTATTGACCCTGTTGAACCTATTCCATAAAAGACGTCAGCATTAAATCAGGAAGCAACCATTCGACCACTGAGCGTGGTGCGTAATTTTGGCCCAACATGACCGGGCAATCAACGGTTGACAAACAAATGGTAGCAACCAGATGCGGAGAACGAGCGCGCATAAAGCTCTCGAGTCCCTCTGAAGATAAGCAGTTCCTCATCCGAACCCTTGAGCAGCTCTCCTCCATCTAACACTTCATTCATTTCCAGCTGGTAGGTGACTTCAACGCTCCAGGGACCTCCTGGATGGAGGTCCAACGCGTCGGATCAAGCGGCGCTGATTGAAGTCGTTCAACAGATCGCTTGGACTCAAAATGTCGTTGCACACACCAGATACCACGCTGGCCAACTAGCATCACTCTTGGTTTTGGTCATCACTAACGAAAAACGCTTCGTCGATCTGGTAACAATTAACGCTCCACTGGGACATAGCGACCACTGTGTGCTAAGTTTTGATTTCACCTGTTATAGGCCGGAAATACCGAACTTCGAACGCGGTTTCGAGACTTCTGCGTTGCAGACTTCTCAGGAATGCGCGTCTCTCTTGAAAGACTTAAAATGAGACCAGCTTTAGCGAAAGATATGTATAGGACCATTGTCCAGAAGGCTCACGAGGCTGACGCAACGTTCGTTCAAAAAAAACAGAACGAAGTCGGATGAGTTGCAGGCTGTCTAAAGGGATTTGGTGTCTTCTGGAAAACAGGTCTCAACGTTTTTCAAATAGTTGACTACAGAAGATACAGAAGATGTGCTGACGTTTCGTGAAATGCGGAACCACTTTAAATCAGAAATCCGCCAATCGGACATACGAAAACAAGTCACCATTCTGGACCTCGCCGGGAAAAGCAGGAGACATCGCCGAAGAAAAAAGCCATCCGCGCCGCGTTTTCGAGACTGAAAATTAGGAACCCATGAGTGACGCAACAGTGTTATCTGAGGTGTACAGAGAAGACTGTACAGGTCCGTATTCGATCCCAGAGACCCGTCACATCCAATCCAATATGAACAACCTCTAGCGGATTTGGTCTTCACCATGGAGGACATGCGTCAACTCGTGAATAAAATCAATTCATCCCGCGCGTTGGGGACCGAAGAAGTCCATTCAGGGATCCTGAAGGAAACGTCGTCTACACTGGCAAATCATTGATACCTGGAGCCTCGTGAGTCGTTTGACGAAGGCCGCCTTCTCTCATCTTGGAAGGAAGCGATTGTCACGCCAATCTACAAAACTGGTGACCCTATCGCCTGGTAGCTACAGACCTATAAGTCTTACTGGCGTTCCGTGCCAGATGATGGAACGCATTCTGAAGCGAGCTATCCTGGTTCACCTTACTTCCCACAACTTGATATGTCCAGCTCAACACAGATTTCTCCCGAACCGTCCTTGCGTGACAAACATGCTTGTGTTCATGGGCAGCTCAACCCAAGCCAAGGTCGAAGGACTCATATCCTCATTCCCCTACGGGATTCAAGGGAAAATCCTTCGCTGGATCAAGGTGTCCCTATCAGAAAGATCATTCCGAGTGAGAATAGGCTCGACCTACCCTTCTGCAGCGCCGGTCTCCATTGGAGTTCCTCAAGGCGCCATTCTGGAACCGCTGCTGTTTCTGATCTACGTCAGCGACCTTTTAGATGTTCTTGCGAGTACACGTCTACTTTTTGCGGACGACATGAAATTCTGGAGTTCCAACGCTAGTGCCCTCCGAGTGGATGTAAACGCTGCAAAGCAGTAATCGTTGGGCTGACACCTTCCTTTGAAGGAAGAAAAGTGCGTCCATATGTCATTTGGAGGAGACTCAGCGAGTGCCTTTATCATTTATGGTGAGAAAAGACCAGAAAACTTCGTGAGGATAGGTGCCAAAAAGATTTGCGTACCTGGGCCTCCTAAAACTTGTCCTTCACACTGCACTATGAGAAAGCGGCCCAAAAGGCATTCGCCATGTTACGGATGATCCGACGCATCTTCTCCCGTATTGCTCGGACGGACTTCCAAATACTCTATGGGGTCTACGTCAGACCGCTCCATGAATGTACCAACCAAGTTGTCCATTCAGGACGCTCGAATTTCGTCACCCTCGTTGAGCATGCCCAGCGAGCCGCTACGAAAATAGTGGCCGGTCTCATATCCGTGGACTACAAAACGCGTCTGGCGGCGTTTGACCATTTTCCCCTGGAGTACCGTAGCCTCCGAGAGGACCTCATTTTTACTTATGACCTGTTTGAACAAAGCTTGGCAAACAGGTTTTTCACCGTTTACCCAGCAAACACATGGCGGGGACATAGTAAGAAGCCTTTCAACACAGAGCACACATTCACTAGGAAAAATTTGTTACCATTTCGGGTAGTAGGTGCGTGGAATAACCTTCCTCCGACGGCTGTCCACGCTCCTAGAACCCAGTTCACAGCGAGTCCTCGCGGTGGCAAGTTTACTGTCCCGCGCTGAGAACACCCTTTTTCACTTGTGCCTTTCAGGTGGATGACAGCTGCTGAACGGCAAGAACAAAATCGATCCGGGAAACTTGGGTAAAAGCCTCGATCCTGTGTATCAATCCGTGAATCCCTTTTATCCATGGGACCAGATTCGCACACCTCGTACGTATGGTCATGACCCAGCAATTGCCCCGTTCACAACTCAAGATGCTAAATCTTCTTCATTTATTTCACTGCAGCTCTCAGTCCAAAGCGAAACTTAGGTCAGAAACCCCAACTCAGCTGCCGGAGGCTGCGACCTTCCACGAGCCCCTTGAACCTATTGAACTTACCCACCACAAAAGGCGTCGTACATTAGTGCGCGTGTTTTGATCTGATGCGGAACGTGTTTTCGCCGGCCTCTAGTCGCAATGGGTGGTCGTGATTCAGAGACGGCTATTCACATTCTGGAGAAGTCCCCGACTAGATATGTGTGTACGCTGTGTGCAAAACCGGAAACGCCAACAGAAGAGCCTTCCCTCGAGGTGCATTGCGTTGCGAAGCATCCAAACAGCACACAAATCACCTGTGTTTATTGCGCACGGCTAGTCTCGGTTACAGCAATCAACAAGCATATTGATCGGCATTTCAGTTTATCAGACCAGGAACCTTATCCGTGCCCACTATGCCCGAGGGCTTATGGTACACTAAGATCATTTGCTCAACACGCGGTCTACGGTCATCACGTCAACCCTGCGCTTGTGTTTTACAAATGCGGGCATTGTAATGCAGCCACAGGAACTCCTACAGAATTATCAGCTCATTTGAATAAATATTTTATACCTCTTTATCACTGCAACTACCCCAAATGTCTAGTAAAATCTACGCACCGAGATTTGGTTTTGAAACACTGTTCCCTACGTCATGGAAGTGGTTCAGCCGGCATTGTGCTCACGCGAATGGTAAGTTTATGGTAGACCTTCATACGTATCTTTCAGTTCTCTTGTTCGTTATCGAGTGAGCTCTGTCCGTCGGATTGTCCCCGACCTCAAACCCAGAACACATCGGAATCCAGTCCACGTACGACTGGAAACTGCAGTTTATTTTGCCCCCAGTGTTCGTTTGGTACACACAACCTGGAAAACTTTGCGGAACATTTGGGATCTTGTCTTCCACTACCATCGCAGACAAAGAACTTGCGGTCGCTCTCTGTTACCTGTTCACTACATCACTGTTCCGTCTGCGGCTGGATCACTTCAGCTAAGAATATGCTCCTCGAACACCTACATGAATCGCATCCTGGTGTTTCGGAAGTAAGTTACACCTGTAGGCTTTGCGTTCCACTTGGCCGTCACTTTTTCTCAGTATTGCCCCCACAACGACTGATGCGAGTATGTCTAACCTCCATCTCATCACCTACTTAAAAGCTTCAGGTATCACAACATTGATGCTAAAGATCATTTAGAAAACGAATACAGTTGTTCAAGAGGTTACGCTCATGAGCTTTTCATCTATCCTCCCGAAGTTTCTAGTGCCATTGAATAAATACATCCACTGTATACAGTGCTTGTCGTCGAAAAATGGGAGTCGAAATGCACTCGGGGCGTTCCCTCAGGATTTGAGTATATGGACGATATGACTGTCCGGTATTCCGAATGACCTAGATAATCCTACAGCACAATTTGGTAAGCACTTAAAACCTGTAAAGTGCTGCTACAAGACTGGGTGAGATCAAACCTGAACCTAATGCCTGCAGACGAGCTAATCAACATGTTAGATAGAGTTGTTTACTTGCGAAGTTGTATGATTCACGACGGCCTGGCTGAAGTGCCAGGACAGCTTTCGCCCCCCACCCTACACCTATGGCGCCGACGTGACATCAGTTTGTCAAGGGCAGAGTATACACTGTGGGAATGCGATCCATGCTATTATTTTATGGACCAAAAACGTGGCTTCTGCAAACAGAGGATGTGGGAAAACCGTCATCGGTGTCTCCAAATCATTGGTCGGAATTGGTGGGAACACCGAATTTGATATACTGAGGTTTGGTGTATAAAAACTCAGAAGACCAGTAAACTCAGTCGGGCCGACAACTGCCGCCTCACAGGATGGGAACCCCGGGACTCAAGTCAACAAAGATTAATGACACTAGCAGACATGGCAGCCAGTGGTGCTTTTTCATCAAGGCCTTTGCCTTCAATGCTCATCTACTCGATTTCCGAACTAACTGAACATGCGATCGCCTCTAGTGCTTGGCTGCATCTCTCGCTTTCCGATGATCGAAACTAGCAGCTGGAACCGGTGTATCTCTGGCCGTACGGGAGGCTTGTTATACCCGCATGTTTGAGGTTCCAAGTATTCCTCGACGCCACTTCACTTTTGACTGGTCCAACATTTGACTACTGCTAATGTTTACCCATAAGCCGACAGGATATATGTACTGCGAGATTCTATTAAGGTCCCGCTGTAGGACTGGTGATACGAATTGATGATGTCATCGGTGAATTTACGACCCCTGATCCACATCTGTTATCGAATCTCCTTTCTGTTGCGTCCACCGGCTGATTAACACGTTTTCTAGGCAACCACGAAACTTGACAGTATATGGGACATCGAACGGCCCTGTCGATCCTCGGACGATAAAGTGAAGTTTGACTATTCTTCACCACACATGACGCCGCAGTGGCGCATTGAGCCCTTAACCGCCTGGTTAATTTCATAGGGATGCGTCCGGTTCTGTTAGACTGGAGCTCCTCGGTCCTCTTGATTGAACACCAGCCGGAAGTCGACGAAGCAGGTAACGGTTGTCTGTTGGTAGTTGTGTCATCGTCGGGAACACGGCACATGGAGATTTGTTAGATTCAGCCTTTCGCTTTCAGAACGCCAGTTCAACAAATACACTCATTAGAGTATCAGTTTGGCTTTCACGGAGACATTTAAACCTCCTGCTTATGATATTCGACTAAAGGTGCTGCATAAAGGGCACCTCATATTTGAGTTGGTACGGTGTTCATGATTTCGCAGTACATCATAAATGGGAGGTTCAGGTGAGTCTCCCGTGAAAGCCAAATTTATATGGGAACGAGTATACTTGTCGAATTTCGTGCTATTCGGGTTCAATTAGAATACAAGGTTGATAGAAACTCGGCGGCAATGCATGCCTGATGAAACCCAATAAGAGCGAAACCGGTATTGGGATGTCAAAAAGTCCTCAGCAACCTTAGGAGTAGTTGTTTCATTCCTTTTTTAGCTCAGAAATCGTGCATCGAAATGCATGGATCCAGCTGCCATAGCTTTGTTCACGGAGGATAAAGAAAAGCAGAAAATAAGAACAATGCATTGCTTTCTTTGACCGAATCTGTGCATTAATAGTGGTCCAATAATTGTTCAGCTGTAACACCCTTTCGATACCTAGTTGTCATGCTACCCGAATGAAGCACGAGGTCTGAGATACTTCCAGGTTGCCCTAGCCTAGGCAGAGGAAGTCGAGATGCAGATGTGGGGTTCAGACCACGGACCTTCTGGTCAGTGAATTCGCGCCCTGACCACTAAGCCATATCGCCCTGTGCATTGGCAACAAATAGATCTCTTTATCCCGTATGACAGCAAGTAGAAATTACGTGGCGAGGGCGGTGGTTTTGATGCATGACCGCCATTTTCTGGATGACGGCCCTATTTTTCAGTCATTTATTATTAGATTGTCCCGACCCGTGGTCCCCATCCAAGGTGACAGCAGTTGCCAAATCGACTCAGTTGACCGGCAATGGTATTCATGCTTCCTCACCAAGTCATGCGCTGGCTGTCCCTGGGTGGTCTCCATCCGACTCAAAGCTGGGTAAAGAGGGCTTTGCTAGGTAAACGGTATTCCGGCATACGAAGTACGTGGTCTAACCAGCGTAACCTGTGGAGTGTGATCAGCTAGCTTATCGAGGAGAATTGGACCATCTGCCGCACCTCAGGTTTGATGTCCCCACCAGACCCGCGCAATGCTTCGGAGGCACTGATGGTCAAACAGTCTCCGGAGACCTTCCACACGCATCTACCCATAAAGTAGTACAGATCGGATAGTGGCATTGTACACTACCATTGGGAGTCAAGCTGATGTCATGTCGGTGCCGCAAATGTCGGAGGTCAGCAAACGCTTCCCTGGCATTCCCGATTCGGAACGTGATTCCATCATTCGGCAGAACGCCGGGACTTATGCAGCTGCTCAGGAAACAAACTTATTTACTATATCGATCAGTTCACTTGCGAGCATGAGGTCTGGGTTTTTATTACACCCAATCTTTCAGCAGAGCTTCACAGGTGCACAGTGCATACCGAACTGTGCAGCTGAATTAATTACTGATGTAAAATAGTTTCCATTTCGAAAGAGTGGGATCCCAGAAGAATAATACCATCTGCATACCACCGAGACAGGTAAAGAAGATTCCACTACAATATCGTCCAAGGAGATAACAAGAAAATGCCACAGAGAATATCCCTGCCTGAAACTATTGGATGTGGTGAACTCAGGAGAGAACTTGTCGTAGACACGTAGTCGTCCACGGAACGAGGCGAGTGTTTCAGAGGGACGATCATTCTTCGTCGGAAGGAGTGGCACAGTTTCGGCACATGTTGCAGTTAAAATGTGATTGAGATGGCTCTAGTGGTTAGAGCGCGTACCTGAAGGTCCGTGGTTCGAGCCCAAACTCAGCATCTCGACTGCTCCTGTTAGGCGTGGGCAACCTGGCAGCATACCAGCCCTCGTGCTCCTTCGGGTGGCATGGCAGCTAGGCATCGGAAGTGTTACAGCTGAATGATTTTATGACCGATACAACTCCGGCCAGGGTAAAACTAAGCTTGACTCTAGAAGGCATCACCCCCGATGATGCGAGCGACTTCTGGTAGACTGTCGAAGACCTCGAGCATGGTCTTTTCCAATCATCATCCGAATCATCATTGTTCCCGTCGGGCTCTGGGCGCTTCTCCACTCTGTAATGTTTATTTGCATGGCAGTTAAGCATCGGTGTTAAACTGATGTCATGCTGTCGATGATGATGCTGCAGAGACGGTCTGCAGGTGGTGGACGGAATGGCATTGCATTGCCCGATGTGTTCCAGGAAGGAAGCATGCCCTCCCAGTGCCATGATCAGAATCCAGTGGTGCAGTCACAAATGAATGACAATCTTGTATCGAAGCTCTTCACCGTTAACTGAATGTCATGGTTCAAATGAGTCCACGGTTTTTGCATTTGGTGGCCTCCAGGTCACATGATGTGGGCGATTCTGCTGAAAGTTTGTGCTGCCCAGAGATAAACAACAGCAAAAACTGATGAATTCTTTCCCATTATCACTGCAACAAACGTTTCACTCTGATGGACTTCCTCCGGACTTAGCCGGCCGGCCTGGATATTCATATCACCTGTGAGAATCACGATATATGTATTCTTGCTGATCGAGGTAACTGACAATTCCTAATAGAAGCTGACTTTCTCAGCCTCAGCGCTGCCGTCTGTCAGAGGGTTTACTGACAACAAGAAAGCCCTATTTGCCACGTCAAGATCTCTTGGTCTTGATTGAACCTATCAACGTAACAGCGCAAATATAACTGTTTACTGGAAGATAGTCCAGTAAGACGCCTTCAGTCATGGAGCAAAGCACAACCTGCTGCTAGCTCATCTCAAGCATTTCAGGGTGCTTGACTATTCAAACGCTTAATCAGACTGTCTTGAAAGGAGGTGATACTATTGACCCCGCTGACATCGGTCAACCACCGTGTATTGCAAAGTCTAGAACCAAGCTCCCAGGGGGCTATCATGGGACTGCATCCTGGAAGGTGGACTACACTAACAACACCTAAACTTGTGTTCCCTTCCACATCCTTCTACAAAGTAACACGTTGACATCTTCAAGTCTGCACCATTCTGAAGGAGGCACGAATAACTGTTCGTCTAAGTAGACGATGATCCGCCATCTTTGGTAATCGGCCCAGCCGTCTCAATTGATGGTGTTATATGGTTCCCGCGTTACGAGTTCATCATCATCAAAGACAGCAACATCAGTGTTGCCACTGATGCTTCACATGCATTAAGTGCGAGCAACGCTTCGAGGTACAGGTGGCCAAAATCCTGAAGGTGCCTCACATCTATTCTCAAAGACGTTTTCTTGCAATCATGGAACAAACAGTCCTTACTGTAGCTTGTTATATGCTTTTTTAATGCACAAGTTACGCAAGTTGGTGAACGTGATTAGCGCCATCGATGTTTTTCACTGACTTCGCCAGACACTCAGAGCTAACACAACCACCGAGATACGTAAAACTCTCCTCAGGCTCCACTACCTTGCGTATAGACTAAAAATGGCACATCATAAGGCATAGGTCTGCACTTTTTGGGTGAGGCACCGGCCGAAAGGTAATGTGGCCATGTTTTGTTCATGTTCAAGTATGTAGAAGATTTCGTCTGAACACTCCAGATGTACAAGGTTTTCGGCAGGAACGACTGTGACACCAGGGTTTGAAAACCCTAGCGGGCTTCCCTGCGAATTGCTACTTTCTGTAGTGAAGCTTTTAGAGAGCATCCTACACACTCCCACATGCCCGTGGTTATATAACTATGGAGACCAGATTGTGTTCGCGAACCAATAGAACATCCTCTGCAGAGCAAGTGGGATTGGAGTCACCGCTCAGTCGACGGAATGCACTCAGTCGACATGCACTTGAAGTCAACTAACACCAAGACTATGAGTCGTCGGTTCAGGTAGTGCCGCTCTGACACCCGACAAGGTGTGAGTGCGCGGCCGATACAGCTTCTGACCGCTTGGCGCTCGCCAGTCGATGTTTCGCCTGCCCCTTTAAGACTTCATAAGCCTTGTTGCGACGTTACCCTGTGGGTATCATATTCACTGCATCCCTCTCAAAGGTGCGCACTACCATCGACCCGTCCCAGTTCTGGACGTTATCTCTCCTGGATAGACCTATATGAATGAGGCATGTACCAATTGATGAATTTACCACCATCTTTGAGCGGAGCAGGTGGAAATCGTTGGGACCAGGAGCATGTTGACACTCAGGAATTAATGAACACTCGTACACTCCTAAAGCTAAAGGGAGTTCCATACGCACAGTCCATGTTTCTGTCACAGACCGGCAGCCCGAACGGTACGCAGCAGATGTCGTTCGAACTACTTCTATCCAACGAACAGCAAAAAGCCGTTGTGGTCCATGTATGTTTTGCTGGCAAGATGCTCCTGATAATCCGTTGAACGAACCCAGTGGAACTGCCTGTTCACTTTTTTAGAATTTTTCGCTTCCACTTTCTAAACTTGTGGATCCAGCAGGTCTCCCTATGTGTGCTGACATTCGGCTTCAGCTGGTGTCGGTTGGTACGTAAAAAGATGTCCGCTCTCTCTGTTCTTTTCCATAAACTGACTAGACGAACACCGGAAGGTCCTCAAACCCCTGCGTTCAAATCGTTGCTGGTGTGAGAACCTCGACAATTTGGAGTACGCAGACGTAAAAGAGGACAAGGTGCAAGCCCGATTAAATAAATTGTCCAACATCATATAATCTTTCGGAATGCGTCTTGCACCTTCAACGTACAAAGTTATACTTTGGAAGCGCAGTCTCTGAGCATGCATTTTGCTATTCAAGAAACACGGGAGGTTTACATACCTCGATAGTTGTGTTAGCTCTGACGGAGGTGTATGAGGAAATCGGTGTGCGAATCTCAAAGACTCGAATCACGTTTGCTTATTTCTGTCACTCTGCATTAAAACGGTAGGCCTCAAGAGTCTTGTGTACCAGGGTACAACAAGGGTCGTTTTGTTGTATGGTTGCCACCGATGCTTCAAAAGCGTTGTTGGTGTCGAATGGCGTCAACGAATTTTCAACGAAGTAATTAGAAAACGGGTATTTGGTTGTGCAGCAGGTACTTCACCATCAACTGCGGCGGCTCGGCGATGTGCTACGCACGCCGAATTATTGATCTTTGTGCCTCCTTCAGAATGGCCAAATCGCAGGGTGGACAACGTATGACTTGGCAGAAGGGTATGAAAGAGATTACGAGTAGTCCGGGCGTTGTTTGGTGCGGTAGGCCTTTTGGGACGGGGTCCCGTGACCCCTGCCATACTTAGCTGGAGACCTTGCAGGAAATGGCGTTTTTGATGTCAGTTTCTTTCCATATTGTCTGACTGAGCGCTTGAAGATGTAGGCACTCCAGAAAACGTCATAGTCCAGCGTCAGGTCCCTACACTCTTCTCTTCCTTTCACTTTAAAGGTTTGAATCGAACTAGTGCTCGAGTCACTTCGGTAGTTAAGGGCGCGAACCTACTGACCGGAAGGTCCGTAGTTCGAACCTGTATCGAACCACTGCATCACGACTGCATTCATCTAGGCTTTGGTAACCTCGCACTATTTCCGCCTTTGTGCTTTTTTCTGGTGGCACGGCAGCCAGACTGCTAAAGAATGTTACGACTGAACTATTATCATTATTTTTCATTATCAGCTAAACTTTACGGTTCTATGGCAATGAAGCATCCGTGTAAACACTGATATTACCGTCTCTGGTAATGATGATTATGTAGTAGCAATTGGGGGATTTACCGCCGGGCCTCAAGCGAAGCCACGACCTTACCGGAGATGGAATACTTAGAAAAGGTCCCACAGAAGTCACTTCCGACTTTGAATATCTCATTCGATATTGGATCAACAGGTATGTGTCGGAGGAGTCGGTCCTTGTGTGTATGTTTAATTCCTCGGTCCGTGTACAATGAACATGTAGTGCTGGCCTTCGAATTCCTTCATGAACGTTACCAAACGAACCGCACCTGTGCTTGGCTGAAGACATTGCAATTAATGGCGGCTGATCGACATCACTGACGGTCGGGCTGTCAGTTTCCTTTCTTCTGCTTGAGCACTTGGGTTCGTAGGCATCTCAGAATGCTTCACATAGACCAGCACTAGGTCCCCTCCCTCACCCACTTTTTTCTCCTTTTCACTCTAGGGCTGAATATAAATAGATGGGCTTTATGGTCTTACTTCAGTGAAACGTCAGTATCAACACTGGTGTTGCTGTCTGGTGATGATGATTTAATCGAAATTCCGAAGACTGCATATCTGTATCTCGATCTTTGTGAGAATTGAGCACAGAGAAGTGGAGTGTGAATTAATGGATATCATTATCGTCATCATTGACAATACTGGACGAGAACAATGGCGCTTCACTGCCATACAACTGTGTCAATTTATTTAATAAAGCCTTATAATGAAAGGAAGAAAAGTAGGGCAGGGGTAACCTACATTTCCAACACTAAGTTAAACAATCTGGATATAAACCGACAGCACAAACGCCTCTGACACCGGTCAGATGAAAGGGAGTTCTTGTCCGTCCACGCATGTATGCGCCTTATGCAAAACTTATGGAGTGGATGTGCTGTCCTTTCCAACTGGACTTTCGACGTACACTGCGACTGACTGGTCCATCTAGGTGTCTGATGAGCAGGGCATCCAGAATTGGTACTCTTCACTTTCGTGCTTATGGTGGACGAAGTTCGGACGATTCACAATAGTCTCATACTGTTCAATGCCAATGACAAGCAGAATATAGTCTATGCATAGTCTTTAAAGCGGAATTCCGGTGATATAATCAGAAACTCGCCTTTTGGTTATTCCAAGGATGGTTTCAACGAGCGTTGTTCCCAGTGGACGTTGTACGGTGACTCCGTAAAACTGTCTATATGCAGAACTTAAAAGAAAAACAGACAGTACAGTTCATAAAGGAATGAGATCTTGAGAATAGTTAACTGCGATGCATATTATCACTGGATGCAAAATAACTATTTAAGTCAAGTATCTTGGGCAAGATGGTTTTTGTCGTGAGTGGGGGAGAAATGTTCTTTGAGAACCCACTTAAATATGTTCCAAGATACTCCAGAGAAAATGACGTTAATCTACGCCGTATGCAGTCGAAACTGCCAGCTGACCGCCGTGTAATTTTGCGTTGTGGGAAGTTTTGCACGCACAGCATACGTTTCAATGGGGTCTCAACCTTTTGAGTTTTTTAGGATACCATGAGAGAGAGAGAGAGAGAGAGCAGATAAAGTTGAAACAGGGGTGTAATTGGGAAGCTTCTACGGTCAACTTAGAAAGTTCACCACAGAATGCCTGATAGTTTCGATCAGAACTGTTCGATATCGCCAATCGATTTGTTACCTTACATGTGGGACTTATGGAGCCATTAAAGAACTGAAGGAAATAGACGATACTGTGGCTCTTCAACCTTGCAAGGGTTCGGAATCTGTCATACTGAATCTTGCAGATCAACTTGTGTAAAGAAACTCAATCCTGCATGACTATCCGAAATTCCAATCAAACCCCAGTTCATAAAGTTAGCAGATACCGAGGAAACTGCGGCGAATTCATGCACCTCAAGCTCAGTACAAGCACCTGAAACCCGTGGGAAGGTAAACACCCAAACTGAGGAGTACTTCTGCGTGCAAAACTTCCTTATCACCAGACTTCCTGTCAGCCTTTCTGTTTGGAGCCTTCTGTAGCAACGTTTTTGTGGTTGAGTGGTTGAACAAACGCTATTTGCCATGTCAAGTGATTAGGTTGGGTAACTGGACAGCTCATTGATAGCCATTTACTGGAATCTACGGACCATTGCCCCAGGATCGCCGGAATGAAATGTGTGAACTCTGAGTTCACTGAAGATAGTCGAACCACGTGCACATGTTCCAGTCTCAGCCTGGCGAAGATTCCCACTCTTTCTAAGGGCTGTTTTGCCTGTTCCACACAGCTTGCTTTTCTCCGTCCGCGTACATCGCTCAGTTTACACAGATTTGACTTAAGAACCCTAGGGTTTGTTGTTCAGCACACAGCCTTATCACAAACCTTAAAACTCCTGCTTCCCCATGTTTGTCCTCACCTTGTTGTGGTGGTTGGGCTTCTGTGCTGCAATGATCCTGCAGGTTATACTGGCTGGAACTCAGTTCCTAAAGGTTCAATCATGCCAGGAAGGCCAACGGGGAGCAGCCCGACGAAGAACAGTGAGTCCTCATACTGCGAGTAATCATATTACGGGACGTATGGATGTAAAGTCGTACTGTCTTCTGCGATAGGAGTGTGAAGACGGTAAGGCGTTTCCCCCAGGCAACCAGCATGTCCATATTTATGGAAGCAGTGATGCCGCCTTCCCCCGAGAAAGAACGGACCCTAAAAACCGCACACTCCGATCACCCAATGGTTGATCGTGACCGCCGGCGCACTATTCAAAACGGCCGAAATACTTTTAAAATCAGAGTCCGGCGCTGCTCAAAAGCCACCTGCTGTGTGCAGCCGCATCAGGAGTGAAACAGTAATGCCCTAATCCCTGCGACCTCGGGCCAGACCAGCCCCCTACAACCAAGTAGGTCAGAATATTGAGTCATTGGCTTCTGGAAGGATCCCCCAAGAAAACCCTAACAACCGCTGTCTCGTGGTCCAGACTTTTGAGTGAGAGGCTAGGGGCAGAATCCCTGAACAAAACCCTACGTCGTCCCACTGCCTTGAGTTTAAGCCTCTTGGATCGAAGGCTCAAGGTGGGGTACCTACCCGGCCTGGGCAACCGGGCAGTACCATTTGCCCTTGGAGCTCTTCGCTCACCGGCCTTCCCCCTCATTCCCTCCCAGCCCATCTGCCAACCCCCCAGGCCACTATTCCGTGTCCCAACTATCGCCCAGAAAAATACACATTTATTCTCGATATTTCTATCAAAGAGACTCGAATTCGAGACGCTACCCAGGTCATCCTGCTAGCTCTTCCATCAGGGAATTCACACTTATGTTTCCGAAACACTCGCATGTGGTCAGGCCGACGTTAGTGTGATTCCATGTGACAATGTCATACAAGATCTCCGCTGAAAGTCGCCCTCGTGCAGCATAAGTGTGCTTTCAGTCGCGCTAAGAATTTTGGCGTCAGTCGTCCTTCGTTTGTTGGTTGGGAACTGATGCACAATAAGAAAACCGGTCTGTGTGCGAACCGCAGCTGTGTTGATCAAACCGTCACCTTTCTGCAGAACATCGCTACATATGCTGTACATTGACCATCATTGTGTCTTTAGGGATGTTTGACAACTTAGGTGGAAAGGTATGATTTGCGGTTTGCCACCTCGTAGTGTAAGGTAATACCACGGGATTGTCATAAACTTAAGTCTTCCTTTTTATCTTGGAATGTGATAGGTTGTAAGTAGTCAGCAGGTTTACCTACTTAGCAAGATAGCCTCTGGTATAGGTCCTAAGGAATAAAACCACTGCGCGCTGCGGAAGCTGTAACAGTGTTTGCCAGTCTGAAACACACGTGGAGTCGCCAACAAGTCGTGGCATGCTTTTTCCGGTTTGTCAAGCCTGATCTTTCTGCGTAAACTGCGTTCACCAGCTGAAAATCCTTGCTTGTGTAGCACTGAACGTGTCTGATGACAGCAGTCTGTTTGGTTCACTAGTTGAGATGGCTTCATTTTAGCCGTACGCATGGCACTCCAGCGACTACCTTATTGTACTCTATGTATGGATGTTGGGTTTAGTTGGAAAAAGGCACCAACAAACAGCGATAAAAAAGGCACGCCCGGATTATCCTACATGCGATATTTGCTCCCAGGATTGGGCCCAGAGATTCTGGTTGTCGGCGGTTGAAGACGCCCAAGGGTGTGGCAGTGAGCCGAAGTCGGTTACAGGCATGATCAAGGTCATGCCTAATTGGCTACAACAAAAACAACTCAAAATACATGGAACATCTATGCTTGTAGCACGCATTTTTCAATTATTCACTCAGTGACTGGTCTGGCACCAAAGCTGCTATCAGGTCTGCGTGAAAATATAATAATAACGAACGCTTGCCTTGTGGTAACTCTGCAGTTTGCGCTTGACTTTTTACGAACGGAATCAGGTCGCTTCAAACATCATGTTTCGGAAGTTGAAACCGTTTTACTTGTTTTTGAACATCTTTTGACCTCTGGGTCATTGATTCGATCGACCTCAAGAAAACGAGACGATCGAATTGCATCATTTTGATGCATGGCTGTCGTGCGTCTTGAAGGAAACAAGCGAGCTAGGATGACCAGGCCCAAACGTAAAGCCGCAGGTTTGGTCGAGTTACGACCACCGTAATAACGCCTCGCCCACCAACTCACGTGTTATGGCAACTCATCTAGTGGAATGCTTTTGAATGGTTTTCTCGTTTGAGTCATTCTGAATTTGGAACTCCAGTGGGGTCTGTTGTCGTCAGTATACTCCTATGTCCAACGGTGGATGCGTGTCCTCAGTAAGTCACGCAAACTGCTACACTATATAAACCAATCCCAAATTTCTCGGACATGCCCAGCTAAGATTCAAGTATGTATCCGGCTTTCAGTCCAAACTCAGATATGTCGGTTCCCTCCGAAAGGTATGCCTCTCCCCATGTGTGTGGAATGTGATCGCAGCTGTCATGAAAAACACGTGTTCCTCAAATGTAGCGATCCTAAATATTGAAGGTGAAAGTTCATATTGCAGGCGTGTGCTCCGTTTTCATTTGGTACTCGGTTCAACATCATATGCTCTTTTTACGGATGCCCACTCGGTCCGATTGCCAAACCCGAGGTTACCAACGCTCGGAAAATGTCAAAAACAGCTGCTCTATTAGCACTTTAGACATTCACCGGAGTTGCAACAACACACATCAGTACAAATAAAACAAGTTTCAAGGGGATCAAACATGTTTGACAGCGTGGTAGGACAAAAGTTTGGAGTGATGTTTTAGCCGTGCGATTTTTCCGTTTGCTTTGTGCTGTTAAAGCTCGCAATCGCATGCTGAGTAGTAAACTTGCTTAGCTGTGAGCGCACGACAGACTCATCAATCTAGTGCGGTTCTCCCCGTTGTTAGTCGTTTTACACTCTCTGTCCATCGTTTTGTAAACCTGGGTTCGAGATAGCTCAGTGGTTTAGGTGTCAGCTTACGAGCCTGAAGGTCCGTGGTTCGACCCCAAGCTCAGCATCTCGACTGCTGTTGTCTAAGCTAGGGCAATCTGGCAGTATACCGGCCCTCGTGCCTCCTGTTAGCATAGCAGTTGAGCACCGAAAGTGTGCTGCGGCTGAACGATTTTCGGAACCTGGGATTGAAGCTTTTCCGTGCCATCATTTCCAGCGTTCAGTTTGACTAGTCAGCGCCAAACGGTCATCAGTCCGTTGTAGAATTTGTGTGGCACTAGAATGTTTTCAGACCTTGGTACACAGACCTTTGTGGTAAGCTTTTATGTCATCCTGCAGCCTAACAGTTGTTTGTATTTTTCATCCCACCCATCCCTTTCAAAACAGACCGCTGGTGTAATCACGGAGGAGTTCACTGTACCGCGGTTCGATGATCCGGCGGCGGCTACAGCTCCATTGGCAGAGGAATATCAACCAGCGTATTCGGCTGCCGCGAACTCCACTATGGCCGTTCTTTCCGCAGTCACGTCCAAATTGGGCGAACTGTCCGGTTTGTTCTCCGGAAGAGATCTCCCTATGCTTGGACATGGAGATCTCCCAGGTCCAGTGAGCGCCTCTCCACCTTTGCGCGGGAACAACTGCGTTGGTGACGTTCAAAAGAAATCATCTTCCTCCAATGCTTACGACACCGATGGATCACGTCTTCGGCAGGATACACATACGACCGATTATCATCAAAGTGACCCAGATACATCCAACCTCTTTCACCAGCAGCATCCTCAAAGTTCTCCCGCTGCGGATGGAACGAACAAATGGCCTGCTACACAGGAGTATGTACAGCTGTATTTCAACGAGGCCGCCTTTGTAGCAGCCTATACGAGAAACGAGAAGCTCGGCTTGACCAATCGTGCTGCTCAAAGTGCAGAGTTGACCGATCTACTGGAAAAGCTCAGGCGTTTCGCTGGTTATAGAGTCCCTATCCTGGGCCGTGCTAACCAGCGTCGCGTGGCCGGTTGTCCAGTCTGTTTGAAAGCGTTCAATCATGGTTTTACAGACTTGAAAAAACATTTGATGATCGCTCACCTCAACGTACGACGTACCATAACTCGTTTCGCCCTAGATTTCACGCACTACTCTCGATCGTCTACGGACGAATTGGCAACATCCGATGTGAGTGCTTCCCACCCAACGCCTGAACTGAAGCAACAACCACTGCATCGCCTCACAGTACGACCGCCATCGCGCCAGTTCCGCCGGAGGTCTTTCATCCACTCCCTCAATTGCACAACTGTCAAGAAACGCACCGTTGTCCCGAAGCTTTCAACTCCTTTGAAATCTGAGACTCCCAATTCTACAGAACCAAGGACTCCAGACGAGTTATTCCCGCTTGTCACCTCCCCGACTTCAGCTTATATTGGAAGCGCTCCAGTGCATCGTGTTATACCTGGAACTGGTGTTTCTGATCAGTATGAGGATATGAAAACCTTAGAAGAAGTCGCTTCCGAAGCCCCGGCCGGTCGTGGAGGAATAATTCACTTGGATGATGCAGGGAAGCCACTCTCAGCGGCTCTCGCTGCCGCCAGTCAACCCCACACAGTCAATGCTACCAAGCCCTCAGATGCTGACGAGGTTTTCCTCCCTAGACTTGGTCGTCAACACGTTCAATTAGCTTACTCGTACCCTGTGTTCAAGCGTTTACTCGAGGCCTACCAAGTTCCAATGACTGAACGCATCCAGCTCGTCAATCGGATGAATCATTATGCTCGAATGCATGTCATCATGGATGTGTTGGTTCCGAGTGGAGCGCAGAAGCGTTTCTCCTGTCCGACCTGTATGTACACCTCGGTTCATTCTCTGGCCGATATTCGGAAACACATCATGGGCTCCCACTGTGGTATCTCCACCAAACGGTTTCGTCTGTGTTTACGTGCGTCTAGGCACGACACAACGACCTATCGCCTGCACTCGGACGACCGTATGATCCGTTTTGTGCAAGATCACCGTCGTCGACAGATGCAGTCTTCAGCTACTAATCACCACGTTGAATCAGACGAAGATGCGTGTGTAGAAAAGTCATCTGTCCATAGAAATGAGGAACAAAGTCGTAATGTTGGTGGTGGCGATCTGCCTGTCGCCAGTAAAGTTCCTCACTTCCGTTCAAACATCCCAACAACGTCCCAAGAAGAATTGGAAACTATGACCATTGAGGCGGACCCCGACGATGAGTACGAGGATGAACCACCGGACGAAGTGCATCGAATTCATCAAGAGTGTGATAATCGGTTCTTGACGGCCACTCCTGTCAACAGTATAATCGAACAAGAGTTGTCCGCAAAACCCGAGGCGCCCACAGATGCGGCCACGGTGCTCGCCAATACCATACTGAAAAGCTATCCGGAGGAAACTTCTCGACGCAACGAAGAGATCCATCGACGCGTGACTCTCCCGTACTCCACGGATGTTCTTCGTACGCTCCTCGAACGAGAGGGTTTACTTGAGCATCTACAGGACTTGCTCGAAAAAATGGAAATCTACGCAAACCATCACCTGACCGTGATATCTCGTGGCAATCGAATTATCGCCTACATTTGCATTTGCGGCCGGCGTTTTTCGGTAAGTTGTCTCCCCACGTTCCATCCTTTCCTACCCCAGTGGAGACCACGTTTTGCTAGTCCCCCTGGGGTGATTTCTTCAGACGAGACAACTGTTTTATCGGGACCGCAATTCACTCATTTAGTTGTTCACTAAGTGCTTAGTGGTTAGGGTGCACTCTTACGAACCGGAAGGCCCGTGGCTCGAACCCAACCTCAGCTGTTTAGTCTTGGGCAACCTGGCAGTATCTCAGCCCTCGTGCCTTCTTCCGTTGGCATGGCAGCTAGGCACCTAAGGGGTGCTATATCTGGACGATTGTCTCCTTGATCTTTGTTTTTAAGATGGTAATCGATCGATTACGGTAACTTAATTTTTCACTGATGGAACTCCGTAGTTATTGGAATATCCCGACGATTCCTAGTGCACATGAAGCGTTGAGGTTGGCTCAGATGTATGACGTACAAAGACCTTTTACTACGGCAATCAAGCACCATTATGCATAAATGTGCTGTGGATTATAATGACAAGTTTTAGTTCAACATTCACTTGCCTACGTCGGGAAAGCAAATCCTTACCATCTGCATAAAACATACCCTCAAGCCCTTCCAAAATCATGTTCACCGTGGCGTTTCTCTATGAGGTGGTGCACAGTGACACATTTGCGTAACCTGGACCTACAAAGAGCTATTTTTGCACATCCATCATCATTGACGGCAACATGTGAGAAGTGCACTGGTGCTTCACTGCCGTACGACCATGTCCATTTGTTTGAATAAGACCTGATAATGGAAAGTAGAGGGGGGACCCGGAAGCTAACCTATCACACACATCCGGGATGCCTGCGCCTCCAACGCTCAGTCACACAATTTGGATAGAAACTGACGGCGTGAACGCCACCAATATCGGTCAGTGTCTCCAGCCAAGCACCGGAAGGGTCACATGGGCCCTATGCTGGCTGTTCGCCCAGCATCCGACATGTTTTGCTGGAGAAGTATTAGTGGAAGCGAGGTTGTCTAGTATACAGGATGATCGGAGTCCATATTCTGGCATGACCGAGGAGGCGTCCTGCTGATGTGCTCTATTATTTTATATCGTTCAGCTGTAACACACTTCCGGTGCCTAGCTGCCACGCCACCCGAAGGTTACTGGGATAGCGCCAGGTTGCCCAAGCTTAGAGGCAGAGGTCGGGTTCGAACCACGGACCTCCCGGTCGGTAAATTCCGCTCTAACCACTTGAGCCATCTCGCCCCTATGTGCTCTACCAATAACGAAACTCGAATCCAGTGGTCCGTTGTCGGATGTGAACCAGCCGAAATGATCTGTGCTGGAGATTTGGAGGATGGTTCAAACAAAAATCTTGTGGTTAGCGTCTCGCCCCGTTACCAGCCCATCAAAACGTATTATCGTTTTATAGACGTAGCATGCTACTCATAAAGGTGCTGAAAATCCGACAGTTCACAATCGGTTTCGCCCCCATTTCGGACCATCACGTAAGTGCAGTCCAGCATCATGAGAAATTCAGCTGGGATTCAGGTGAGCCTCCCCCCTGGGAACAAAATTAGTTCTCGAATGGGTGTGTTTGTCCTATTGTCGTTTTCTTTGAGTCACCGAGCCTGTAGAGCAGCTTTTACCTCATCGGGTTGGACTAGTTTTCACCTCTGACATTGGGGTTGGTATGGCAGACCATTCTCGTTTTCGGTTCGTCCGAGAGTTACTCGCATGTTTTGGCCTCCACTTCAACTCAACGACTGATTTCAAATCCTAAATGCAGCATGCCGAAATCCGTTTTTTGGCAATGCACAAATCCCTCCCAGAGGCATATTACCACCCTGGGGAACCCATACCGTCACTCCTCATCACTCTAGGTGGTCCAAGGGGATTCGATAAAACCAAAAGGAGCTATAACCAAACATACCTGTGTTAATGAGCCGTCTTGTGATTGATTCTCGAGTTAGCCTGCTGTGACTTCAACGAATGGGGGCGAGATGGCTCAAGTGGTTAGAGCGCGAATTTACTGACCGGAAGTTCCCTGGTTCGAACCCGACCTCTGCCCCTCGACTTCCCCTGCCTAGGCTTGGGCAAACTGACAGTATCCCAGCCCTCGTGTTTCTTTCGGGTGGCATGGCAGCTATGCACCGAAGGGGCGCTACAGCTGAACGATTATTATAATTTTTCTTCAACGAATCTTTGAATCCCTTGCACTTCGCTCAGTTTCACAGTCATTCAATCCGTACTTCACGTTCGCGTGAGTGTATTCACCTTCGTCTAGCTACATGACATAAACCGCCGATGAAGACCGCGGCTGTTTACGGTCATCGTATTTGCTTCCCTGGAATCCGCGTACCTGTAAATAAACGTGTCTCGGAACTGGAATTGAAATCGCTTGGACTAACCTCTGTCATCTGGCGGGAGAACGTAAGACAGTGATGTCACCGGGGCTAGGTACCAAACGTTTCTCATATATCCGTTTTAACGACAACACGGTTCAAATAGGCTATGTTGGCAACTCCACTTTGGACCTCTAGCATACTCATTCTCTCCAGCTGTTCAACATTTGTGCCGCGTAACTGCCTCGTCACGAATAGCCAACCGTGTATGCTGGCGTCGTTGCCACCTATTTGAAAGTGATGTGTTGTAGTAATGTAGCTTCTGTATTGTTTCTCGGCTTCCTGTTCCGCCCACAGTGGTATATCGAAAGGCACGAGAGCTTGAAGTAGTCCTTTATGGAGATAAAGGAAAATTGTATTTATGGGATTATTATGGAAGTTTCCACAAGGTCACGAAAACCTTCGTGAAGGAGCGAAAGGCACCGAGCTGTGGATGCTCCATCCAAATTGGTTGACACTCTGACCGACCATGGCATACTTCCATTCGCTACGTAACCGCCTCGTGGCACATCCCCTTCCAATCGACGTGATGTTCGGTCATTTAGAACGGCTTGCCTTCGGACAGCCCTTTGAGTATATTGTTTGTCGACCGCTGTATCCATTTGACTTGTGATGGCACAGTGAACTCCTGTCGCATGTCGGGCCGTCCGTGGGGCAGTAAGCACGCCGATCTGGGATGCGGTACAGGTGGTTCTGTCCGCGTCAAAGTTGTCCGATGTTCCATGCAACGTGGTTCAATCGTGGGGCCACACTCTGCTGCCTGAAGTGAATTCGCTTGGCTGGACCGTCCCTGGGCTCTGGCATGCACCGCATGCTTGACACAGTATCCAACCCGACATCCACCGTGGACACAATATCCTCGAATCAGCATTCGGCCTTTATGCGACTAATGTGGTGTCTCTTCTCCTGACCCTTTCCGTTTGGTTTTCTGGGTAACAGTGGAATGATCTGGCTGATCATGACACTGTATTGAAGGATGGAGGCCACGACTACAACGTTGCCAGTTGCCGGTAGGATTAAGAAGATGGACCGAAGTGAGAGAGGGAGCTGCTAATGTCGGACGTCATGAGTTGAGTAGCCGATGCGTTGCGTATGTTCTAGTTTGTCTCTGGCTTGTAACTATAGCGATCACAATTCTTAAAGGCGTGCTGCCGCCGTGATCGTATTGCCGCCATCTGCGGTTGTTTCGCCATAAATACCATCGTGGGGTTGCTTCAAGACGTGAAGTAGCATATTGTGGCTCCACAATGGAACCATATTCCATGGGACACCGGAGGTGGGGAGCGCAGCTAGAATGATGTGTACTGGATCCCAGATCAGCATGTTCGCTGCCCCAAGGACATACCGACATGCCAGATCAGCCCCCTGCGCCATCACAGATGCGTTCGGAATCAACATAAGGGAAAGTACCCCGCGACTGGATCAACTTCCTAGCCTGAAACTGATCAAGTGACTGAAAAGTGATTGGTTTTATAAGCAATTCGGGTATCGATAGGTTCCACTTCCGTCGACTCTCCGATTCTACTCATTGCTTAGCTTCTTTGCCGCTCTCTTCGTAACCTTTTAGGCTTCTTTAGATTGCATCAGATACTCTACATCCCTTGGTCGTTGTGGCTGTTTCTTATTTGAACATTTACTGGATCTCACTGAATTGTTCTTTTCTATTTTCGTCTACCACTTTGTTTGACGCCACTCACATCTTATTCCGTTATAAAAAACAGGTCATACGTGAGGATGAAGACAGTGTTATTCGACCCGCAAGTCTGGCCGACTGTCGCCGGCACATTTTGGGTGTGCACGCACGCATTCCCCAAGATCTTCTTACGCTATGCTGCCAGGCTTCACGGATTTCCAAAGAATCTGGTTACAAGCTCTATTCTGACTCCTCGTTGCTAGCTTTGGCCGAACAACACAAATTCCGCAGTGCTCGAATGCAAACCTATAACAAGGCTGGTTCCCCTTTCAGGGCAGCGAACTCTGCGGACACTTCCGGGGCGAATACCGATGAGTATGATATGAATTCGGAGAAGCCGCCGCCTTCGCCTGATACTTCTGGCCGTCTCGGGTCAAATAATGTGAGTTATGCGAGTGTATCGCGACTCCCGTTCGTTGGAAATCGCCCGCCCAACTGGAAACAAGATCCTGAAACCGATGCATCCGGTTTAGATGGTCAAGCTTGTAGTAATCTTCAAAATGGTTCTCTTCCCACACAAAAGGCCGAGCCAATAGCTGCAGCAACACACAAGATGGAGAATGTCAATTCACAAGACTCGGCTGCTCGGCANAGCTGCAGCAACACACAAGATGGAGAATGTCAATTCACAAGCCTTGGCTGCTCGGCATTCCCGTCTAGACTTGGAAGCACCACACCGAATTCTCACTGTTGAAGAAGCTGTTTCCTGGGGCCGAGATTTATCACTTCCAAGTACGTGGACTCTTGAACGAATCGTCCGTTTGCAGTACAATGAGAGTGTGTTTGATGAGCAGCTGAGGCGTTTGCTACCCAACAACGAATTGTTCATTGAAAGTCTTCATGAACGAATGAGGGTATACAGTCGCCACGCTGTTTACATTGCCAGACTTCATACCACTGCAAGTCCACCTCAGCGCATTTACGTATGTTGCGCGTGTCTATCCACCTCCCAACATGGATTTGGTGACGTGCGGAAACATATTTTGGGTGTACATGCTCACATACCGGAACGCTTCAAAACCATTGCCATGAATTCCAGTCGTCTCAACCGAGAGGACTATTCTCTTCAGACTGAAAACTCGGCTCCGATTTCATCTCGGCCATCCTCGTCTTCTCATTCTCGGATACGTAGAACCACTCTGCGAAAGACCGGTTTAAACAATTTAACTTCACAACATTCATCTCGGAAACGTTCACTAACAGCTGTCGGCTCACCCGTGCTGCGCTCACATGTAACCAGTCCTCCGCGAAAGAAAGCGTGCTCCGGCGATGACCCTGTTGGTGAAGTTTTCTTCAACAATGGAAACGAATCGCTCAGGTCGCCCTCAGATCTGCATGAGGACGCCACAAGCCACACTCACCTAAACGGGACCTTGTCACCGTCGGGCTCTAAAGCATCGTTTCGCGAAGATCCATCCCGACCTCCAATCATTCTGATGTTACCCCGCCCCAAAGCATTTCACCCTTCACGTAGTCCTGAACAGTCCGACTTTTCTATATCAGGTAGTGACATGGAACGAGCCATAAGTGATGATCTGATCTCAGCTGAGGCGTCGCGCAGTCGACGCTCAATGATTTTGAAATCCAAACGTCCGTGTCCGACCACCACATAACGTAACCAACTCCTGCAATTTTTCCCCACAAAGTCCGATTATTTTACTGATTTGTTCTCTCGTTGCTTTCTCTTGTTCGAGTGTTTATTCTGTTTACACTTTCGTGATAGACCCTAATTAGGTTTACTATCCTTCACCATAGTTACAAAATTTGTATATACCCACCTCCACCGTGAACGCCGCCAGTTTTTCCTAACACAAGATCCTGTTCTCGGTGCTTCTATACTCACCCTTGTTCACTGAAGAAAAAATTCACCGACGAGCATAGATTTTTTAGATGTTTTTCTTCACATCGTGTATTTGTTTGCCACCGCGTTTGTTTGCTATACAACCAGGCAGTCTTTTGCTGCACGCGGTTGACTTATGGTTTGGATGCGTTGTCAATATCACCCTCGTCCCCCAGTTCAATGGCTTATGGGACCAATTGTGTGTTCACATGGTTTCGTCCCTTTCACGAGAATCGACATTCCAATGTTGCTCCCACACTTTGTTGTCTTGTGTTTCTTTTTTATTGGGTCTGCACTACTGACTTTGTAAGTAGATTGACAAGCTCGTTTTCTTGCATACACTGATGTTATTTGTATCGGTACGTCTATAGTTGCTTTTTGGGAGAATGGATGATGACAAACAACGACCCCCGTTTCGATTAGAAGAGAACATTGTCATTTATGAATATCGTCAAGCCTTTGTCTGCCCGTTCGTCTACCTCCTACGTGACAAGCATTCCACGTACGCAAACAGCATAGCTGCTTGGTACGTGTGCGTTTTGCATTGCAGTTCGACGATGCGTCGAGGTCAATCACTCCTATGTTTTGTGATCTAATTAGGGCGCATGAAGCCTGTTCCACATAGCTCCATACTCTGTCACGTACACACACACACGCATACAATAAGTGTGTGACTCTACCCACGATTTCACTTCGCTCTCGCCATCGGCCTACCCGTACATCGGTGTTCTTGATATCATCGTCGTCTAGAGTATCGATTGTTCCTGCTGGCTTCAACTGCAGTTCCAAAGAACGCGCGCGTGCACGTACTTCGCCTTGCGCTTTTAGCCTGCACGCTGGTTTCAACTGCATTCCAAAGAACGCGCGCGTGCACGTACTTCGCCTTGCGCTTTTAGCCTGCACGCTGGTGCAGGCGCACACAGATGCAAGCGCACACCCGCGAGCACGTGCACTGTGCGCGCTGCGTTGCGTTGCGTTGCTCCTCCGTCGTTGTTTGCTGGTACTCCGCTGCTCTTGCTGCTAATGCTGCCACCAGCACCATATAGCAGTAAAGCCGACTTGACCTGGTTGGAACGTGTTGGTCCGTGCACACACACACCCACACTGAATGCACGCCACCAACTGCTGGGACAATCATGATCACTATGGTAGCACTAAGTTGCCGTATGTGCGCACACAATGGTATTGATGATGATCGTCTTGGCTCTGCATACAGCCCGCATAGATCCGATGGCGACCTAGAGGCTACCGCGCATGAGAAAGTGCACCACCTATGCCGCCATCGACGCTGACGGATCGATCGCCGTTTTACTGATTGTATTACTACGGCACGCGATCGGATCAGTTGTGTGCGCGTGCGTTAGCAGCTGCCAGTCATGTGGAGCACACACTATCTGGTCTTTCGTTTTCGTAGGATGCGTTTGCAAGAGGTGCAGTTGGTTCTATGTTGAATCCGCTTCTAAACTATCGTGACTGATCTCAGCGACTGCTAAGATCGCTTTGTTAGAACAATATTCTATGTGACAGTAGCACCATTGTTGTACATCTACCGATTCTACATAAGAGAGAAACGGACAGGTTTTGATATTTGAAGCCTTGTGGCTTTGTGCGTCGTCCTATCTCGGCCGATCAGTTTCAAACCATAGAGGAAGTCCAACCTTATGGTCAGGAATTCCTTGGTAAAGAAATTAAAACACGAAAACCTCGCTCATCAGAAACACTTCACAGTATATACGCCTTTAAACTCAAGGTTTGGGGAAGCGGAGTTCCTTAGTCTGGGTGTCCTCGGAAAGTCAGCGTTGAATCCGGGAAGTGACTTACAAAGTTGAGTAAAGTGATAAACGGGACTGTGGTTGTGAACACGACTGACAAACTTCGAAAAATGTACACCGTATTAGTGGCAATAGAAGAGAGCGACCAAATTTCATCATCCCAGTCCTGAATGGTCGACACCTTATGACTTTGTTCTGCGTCCGACGCAATAGGTCAGGTAGGTTTGAGCGAATGTCACCTCAACCACACAAACGCGTCCAAGCATCACTTTAGAGTAAGGCGCCGTCCTTTGCGAACCTAACCGAAAATAAGCGCACCACACGACAACAAACTAACTGAAGCTGGGCGGTCCGGATAGGAACTGAGCCGGCCACTGAGACCGTCAAAATTCCATGCCCTGTGGGGCTTCCAACCACATATAGGGAGAATCACGGGGACCCAACCAAGAAGACTGGCATCAGTCGCCTTCATCTTGCGTTGCTAATTCATAGCCTGTTGCTTTGACGTCTTCACCAACAAGATTTCAGTGTAGAAAACTGCGGTTCCCTATGCTGGGCCAGTTCGATATGCGTACTACTTATCCAAACCAGTTTGCTCTCTGTTCTAACGATTCTGATTCAGCACCACCTCATTTAGAACTGAAGCCTCGTATACTCCGAAGGCGTCGATGGCCAGCCGTTTTGAGCTCCTCGGATGGGAGTGGCCAGTTTTCACAACAGAACACGGACGATACTACAGTACACACGATCGTTTGTTGAGGTTCGTTTCTGACTCCACAAATATTGCTCGCTCACATTGACTTTTGTCACAGCCATGGCGAATGCGGCTATTCGGATAGGTAAATTGGCCCCCCTTGAACCTTCGGGGGTACACTGTTGTCTCCACATAGCCCATGTTTACTAGGCTTTCCACAGGTGTACTTTCGTCGCCAGGATCCTCATTCTTTTGAAATACGCACTCCATGATGCTATCGATGAGTACAAAAGAGAAGAGAGGGTAGCCTCGCCGGATCCCATCAAGTTTAGGTGAAATTTAGACAGTTCACAGTAACTTACAAAATTAGAAGTGTGAACGAAAGAGGCATGAATTTCAGGGGTTTTCCTCTTTGACAGTATGTGTGTGTGTACACGAGCTGACCTATGTGCGGAATCAGTCTCCTATGAAGTTGGATAATGACGCGATAGTTGTTGTTCAAGCGTTGGACCTAAAGTGAAGATGTGATCAATGTATTTCGCACCCGATGAAAACTGCTTAATACTGTGTGGTTTGCAACTCATATGCCGGGGCCAGGCCTCGCAGTACTATTGTAACCAGTAGTCGGATTGTGACGCGTCGGGCTAATATCATCGTTAATCAATGGTGGAACACAGATGCACCGCCGTCATTAACTGGGGACGGTGGGAGTTTATCACCTAGTACCTAGTGATGTCCCACTCAATATCGTTCTGCTGTAGCACCCTTTTGGTGCCTAGCTGCCATGCCACCCGAAGGTTGCACGAGGGCTGGGATACTGCCAGGTTGCCCAGGTCTAGACAAATGGTAATATGGCCTGTTGTTAACCAGAGTTTCATCTAGCCGTATCTACTCAACTGTTTTTTTTTGCAGACTGAAGACGAGAGGGTATGATCGTGTCAATAGTTGAGCAACCGACGTTTCCACTGTTCGGATAGATCCGAAAATAAGCCACTCGGAAGAGTACATCTGCCCGGGTTTGAAACATTCTCTCCTTAGTGAGATATATTATAGCGAAGTGAGTGAGTGGATAAAACTTGATTACCGCTTTTCTTTGGTTTATGAGATGCTGTCTTATCGTACCAAATAAAAAGCGTTTGTACAGTGCCATACGCTATCTGAGTACTAAAGATGAACACCGCTAATTGAACACTAATGGCTTAGACTGCTGACGCTTTTGTTCGCAAACGCCCATTAATCGAACTGTACAACCAGATCTTTCGGAATGTCACACATCGATTTCCGTCCTCGTCAGGCAGAGCCTCGGTAACTTGCTGATATCCTTAAGGGACAGGAATATATCTCAGTCAGGCGAACAGTGTTGTCCGACTATTGAAGATGAATTGCGTTGCATGTGTGGATGGGTGTAGTGGTGCTTTCTTTGTCCAACACACTGTAGGCAAGCAGTGTGGCAGACCCGACTGAACACTGCATTCATCTTGCATATGCACCATTTGGTCACCACCACACACGTTGCTAATGAATGATCACTGTTGTGTGACCACAAGAATTTTATCTAAGAAAACCCCAACATCGACATTCTTAGGTAACTGCATTTCAACGCTATCGCCCTGATATTCGAACGGAAAATTACAGAGGTAAAAAAAATCGTCCGGTGCCTAAATGCCATGCCACCAGAGTGGAGCACGAAGGCTGGGATACTGCCAGGTTGCCCAAGCCTAGACAAGGGAAGCCGAGAGGCAGAGGTCGGGTTCAAACCACGGACCTTCCGGTCAGTAATTTCGCGCTCTAACCACTTGGACCATCTCGCCCCCTGCATCAGGTCTTACAAAGTCCGGTGCAAAAGGTCCCCCTGACCTCGTGCTGGAAATTGGATCTTAATGACACCTCACCCTTCATATTGTTCCGTCAAGTCATATGTTGTCCATGCCACTCTGAAGGAGGCATCGGAAGTAGCATTTGTCTCGGCAGACACGGATTCAGCATGTGTAGCCAGTGGCTTCATGCCAATATTTGCGACAACCGTGCGAGAGTCTTACATTCAAATTGTGTTCCCATACCAAACAGCAAACTATTCCCAATCTGGATGTCCTTCTTTAAGTGAAACCAACCTATGCTGAAAAGCCCGATGAGCACAACCGTTTCAGCCTTCATCAGAAGTGTTCGTGCTACGAAACTCTAGATATTCGAACGTAAGGCTGAGAAACAAGCAACGAGCAACCAATAGGCAATGTGATTAACCCACCACACTTAGAGTATAGCGCAGTTCCCATAACGTGTTGTCTGCCTCTTCGAATGATGATTTCTCAGACGGCACTATGTGTTCGTTGGTTGTACATGAAGTGGCCGTTGATTTGTCTGCCGAGCCTGGCACAATTGGTTACGAAAAATCGCCAGGTTTGGTGAGCAGGTCAACAGCCACCTCATCCATCATCGCTTTCCCAACCAGAACGCTCAGGCCGGTCCATTTATTGTTGTTTACAAACCGATGAAAGGCACCGCAATCCCTAGTGATGCTTTGTAAGTGACACGTTGCTAATGATACTCCACTGTTGTGTGACCACAAGAATTTTATCCAAGAAAACCCCAACATCGACATTCTTAGGTAACTGCATTTCAACGCTATCGCCCTGATATTCGAACGGAAAATTACAGAGGTAAAAAAAATCGTCCGGTGCCTAACTGCCATGCCACCAGAGTGGAGCACGAAGGCTGGGATACTGCCAGGTTGCCCAAGCCTAGACAAGGGAAGCCGAGAGGCAGAGGTCGGGTTCAAACCACGGACCTTCCGGTCAGTAATTTCGCGCTCTAACCACTTGGACCATCTCGCCCCCTGCATCAGGTCTTACAAAGTCCGGTGCAAAAGGTCCCCCTGACCTCGTGCTGGAAATTGGATCTTAATGACACCTCACCCTTCACATTGTTCCGTCAAGTCATATGTTGTCCATGCCACTCTGAAGGAGGCATCGGAAGTAGCATTTGTCTCGGCAGACACGGATTCAGCATGTGTAGCCAGTGGCTTCATGCCAATATTTGCGACAACCGTGCGAGAGTCTTACATTCAAATTGTGTTCCCATACCAAACAGCAAACTATTCCCAATCTGGATGTCCTTCTTTAAGTGAAACCAACCTATGCTGAAAAGCCCGATGAGCACAACCGTTTCAGCCTTCATCAGAAGTGTTCGTGCTACGAAACTCTAGATATTCGAACGTAAGGCTGAGAAACAAGCAACGAGCAACCAATAGGCAATGTGATTAACCCACCACACTTAGAGTATAGCGCAGTTCCCATAACGTGTTGTCTGCCTCTTCGAATGATGATTTCTCAGACGGCACTATGTGTTCGTTGGTTGTACATGAAGTGGCCGTTGATTTGTCTGCCGAGCCTGGCACAATTGGTTACGAAAAATCGCCAGGTTTGGTGAGCAGGTCAACAGCCACCTCATCCATCATCGCTTTCCCAACCAGAACGCTCAGGCCGGTCCATTTATTGTTGTTTACAAACCGATGAAAGGCACCGCAATCCCTAGTGATGCTTTGTAAGTGAAAAGGAGGCACTGTCAAATGTTTGTCATCTCAAAGCGGATCCATCACAGTTGTACTTGAATACAATACTTGGCTATGGAATATTTCATCTTCGTGCACCTATCCAAACTTCTGTTGTTGTTGTTGTTGTTGTTGTTGTTGTTGTTGTTGTTGTCACCCCCGAGACAGGAGAAATAAGTTGTCACACATTTGGTTTGAGTAAGTATTCTGTCACGAAGAGATTGGACCTTACCGTGGTGTGGCGTTTGTGTACCTCGTCGACTGGAGAGTGTCCGCACGATGCTCACAGAGTCTCTCATACCAGGTTGGTCCATGGGTGGGGGTCTGACGAACACAGTCTCCTGGCCCTCCAGGTTGGGGGTTCGAACATGTATGGTGACGTGTTCCGTAAAAATGTTAATGTACTTGCATTTCCAGCCCAACACCGCGGTTATGCTTTTGAGCCAAAGGCTTTGATTGAGGACCCTAATCGTCTTCCTGCCTGTGTGGGCGCCCTGGCAGTATTCCAGCCCTCGCACAACCATGACATGCACAACTAACAAGTACAGTAGTGAAGCCTCAGTGCCGACACTGATGTTTCTGTCTTTGATGATTATGATGATGATCTGTCAGTAGTATAGCACATCTTCGAAAAGACTTCATGAGAGATTAAATGATAGCACAACTCCAAATTGACGGAACAACGAAACCAGAACACACCGTTTGCTTTCGCACTCTCGTTTATGGTGTTGTGCATCAGCCTATACCTTGTTTATGTGAAGAGAGAGGTCGAAATTCCTCCTCACTAATGGCGTCTTCCTACAGTATCCTCTTGAATGCAGTGAATTTCTCAACAACTTGTTCTCACTTCACACTGACCCAAATGAATTGAGCATAGTTACGGCGAGATTATTTCTGCTCGAAATTTATCGACCAGGTCTGATGTGGCTTGTCTTGTTTGTAACTGAGCTCTCTGATATGCCTATGGACACCATACGCCTACTCCGGCATTGGTTTGTGCTCGCTTCGGGCTTTTATGACACGAAACCGTGAGTGGACCGAAGATGATCTGTAAAAAGAACAAAAGGTCATAGCAAACAGAAACGCAGTCGTTATGTGTGAATGCGTGTTTGTTCATGAAACTAATGAGAAAGGAATGTCGGGGGTGAGTAGATATAAGGCGAAACAATCTTTCACGGTTGGACGGTACTGGATGAGGAGCAAAAATGACAAAGTGGGAACAATAGCGTTAAACTCTGGAAACCATCAATACGGAAAGTTTACATCTCGTCAGCATGCATAAGCTTTGGTTTTCAGGCGTTGACGGGATGATATGGTTGTTTTCTCTACTCAATCGATATCTACATACCTCGGTAGTTGTACTAGCTATGACGGAAGTGTGTCTGATGAGTTCAGTACACGAATCTCAAATGTCAGAATCACGTTTGCTTATTTGCGTCAGTTGCGAAGTCAGAAAAGGCATACCACTGGGTCTCAGAGGTCGCTTGTACCAGGATACGTTACTGGTGTCGGATAGAGTCGACAGTTCATTAAAACGAGATGATTGGAGAACAAGTGTTTGATTGTGCAACAGACACTTCAATCGGGCAAGACATCTAGCATCAGCGACTACAGTGGCTCGGTCATGTACTACGCATACCAAAGCATCGTCTACCGAGACCGGTGTTGTTCTCCGTGCCTCCTTCAGAATGGCGCAAACTGCGAGGTGGACAACGCAGAAAGACGTGAAAGAGGTCACGAAGAGTTTGGGTGTTGTTGGTGTTGTATGCCTTTCAGGTTGGAGCTCTCGTGACTTCTCCTGCGCTTGGCTGGAGACAGTACAAGAAATGGCGACTTATCGATGTCACTGGTGTTCCTGCTCTCAGTTAATTCCAGATTGTCTGATTGAGCGCTTGGAGGCGTAGGCACCTCAGAGTGATTGCGGTAGTCCAGCACCAAGTTCATCTCCTCAACCACTCTTTTCATTTTGAGGTTTTAACATCACTGAAGCATCAATGTCAACACTGGCTGCTAACGGTGATGATGATCAATCGATTGACAGATTAACTTGGAATCACAATTCAAACATCTGAGCACTACACTAACTTCGGGTGAATCTCTCCGTTAACAAGTAGAACAATCTTGACAGAAATTTCAAAATGAAGCTGAAGGGGTTGCTAATTGTTTAATTGAACGACACCTGGTTAATGACCGACTCTTAGGTAAATGGGTTCGCTTTCATATTAATTGAATTTTTTAACTAACCCGTTCTTCAGCACCTGAGAGAACGGTGTTGTCAACGCGATAGCCCATCCGGGCAGCAAATAGTACAATTAATCAGGAAGTTCAACTGTGAATCCGCCGACAACTCACAAGCAATTAGACCGTTCTTCCTATCCTCCACTCTCTCTGCTACACTTGCGCTGTTGTTTACTAAATCCTGATCGTCACAACACGCCCTACTTGTAAAGGAAACTACTCACCAGGTTGCTGAAAACTCTTCGGCAGCCCACGACCAGTTTCGCCGTTCTTGAGGCTCATCAGGTAGGCGCAGTCCCCGAGTTGATCTACTTGAACCCAAATTGGATTGTTTTCAAGAAATACACTCATTCGCAAATCAATTTGGTTTTCACGAAAGACTCAACTCGCCCCATTTATTCTGCACAGTGGTATTACCATGCAGAAGGCTTGATATTCTTAGACAGGGCTATTCCGATTGGTCCACACTAAAATGCCGATGGTTAAATCGAGGTGGCAGAATACTGCGCCCTACTCTAACCTACCTTTCTCGTCAGTGAACCATTCGATGAGCGACCGATCCTGATATTGAACCAGTCGTGGGCTGTCGAGGAGTTTTCAGCCACCTTATGAGTAGTGCGTTACAAAAATATATATGTATCACGATATCTCGAATATCGTAGCGACTGAAACATGAGGCGGCCTGGTGCAGCTCATTCCGTTGCCTGGACACAGCAAAACCGAGAGATTCAGCTGGGTTCCAGGTGAGTCTCTTGAAAAAAACCAAATTAGTTTGCAAATGAGTGTATATGATCTACTTGAACCCAAATTGGACATTCAGTTGGAGGACATCATAAAAGAGGGATTCAACCGAGTATCCCGTGATGACCGAATTGGTTTGCAACTGAGTGTATTTCACGACGATTTATTATACTTTGTCTGCTTAGGGAGGAAGATAATCGAGTGATTCTGTCCAATCAAGATCCGAGAGATTCAGCTGGGTTCCAGGTGAGTCTCTTGAAAAAAAAACAAATTAGTTTGCAAATGAGTGTATATTCACCAGTTCGAAAGAACCTTACACACCTTGAGGCGAATGCTGATCGAACTGATATTTCTCAGTTTACCGAGATGCTAAAGCCTATTTTTAGTACCTACTTCCACTTGACATCACAACAACCTATTCGGTCCTCGGTGGTCTTCTGCTCTGAACTTCTGATGTCAGATATCCAAGTCCGACCTTTTCGTAATTCGAAGTCCAAGTTTTTAAGCTATGGGATGACCGCTCCCGCCAGTCGTATCACCAGGTTTTTAATGCATGTGCCATCCCTCATTAGCTGTACTACTCCCCACCCACCCTGACCTCGCTCACTGAAAAAAGGAGTACCACCTGGTTGTCAGGTCTCGTGGAATCCTAAAGACTTGTAGTAAGCAATCACGTTCACGCTTTTTCCAGCTCCACACAATGAATTCCGCCGATGCCCTCCCCCATCATTCTGCCAGCCACTTAGCAAAGTGGAATTCACCTAATCTGCTTGCAGACTATCCGGAACTTCCACTCAGTGTAATTCGGTGCTTTCCAACTTGACTCGTTTTCTAGTCAATTCCACACCCGCTCGTAACAACTTCGTATCTCTGCTACTTGCGTAAAAGCCTCCTCCATTGATGTTTTGAGCGGATTCTCCTCTCCAAACGTACATTAAACTACTTTGTTGTTTTCGTAAAACACCACTTCACCTCGAAATTTCACTTCAGTAGAGTGGATAATCAAACGGATTGGATGGAGCAGACTTAACAGTCTAGCTACACACGATTGGCCGATTCACTCAATTGACTAATCCACTCGGGCCGCCGAGAGGTCTCCCTAGGAGGAAATGTCATCCAGATCAACATCGGATGACTTAAATTGACTATCTTGGCTCCTGTATGGACTATGATGATCCGAGGACAGCTAAAGTTTGGAAGTGACATATACTGCAAAGTTTGCCAAGCTTAGGAGGCCAAAACGAAGATAGGATGATTTAATTAAAGTACACTTTATGAGGGTCATGGTCACCCAACGTGACACTGCTTCAGGGTAAGAGTATGAAGTTCAATCTTTCATTAACACACTTCAACCGGCGACTTAAATGCAGCGGTTCAAGGAATACCCGCGAGTCTCCCTGGCTTTGAAGGCCTGAATCCCTGTGAAATGTCCCATTGGAACCAGGTCCTTTCTAGAACACTGTGATAGAAACTGTACCCGCAATCGACCTGACCCCTTTCTGCTTCCCTATACGATCGATTCATGTATCAATGAACCGTCATGGTTCTGACAGACTTGGCTAGGTGGTCGGTGCAAATTGTTGACTCTTGGTCAAATTACCATGAAAGCTGGCTTCAAGTAGCTACGTGAATTCAGTAAGCGAAAACTGAAGGTTGCGTAATCATCGCTATGAATGATAGCAAACTTAATCTGAGAACACTGATGCTCAACTGTCACGAAACCATGTCAGTTTGCTTTGGTAAAGTCCCGAAATGAAAATAAAAGGATTCTAATGCCACAAATACCCGACTTTTTGTTACACACAGGGGAACACATTTTGGAATTCCGATAGACATTGCGCAATCCCATTCTCTCGATACCATGTTCGTGGAAAACAACGCTGTTCCCCGTAGGTATACATAGCACACACGACTGAGTCACTACAGGTTGTAGGTTTGTATACATGTCCGCCTCATTCACACCCCCAAAAAGCCGTTTCCTTCGAAATCGTTGATTACTTCGGCAGGTACACTGGATGATGTAGTGAACACTAGGCGCGTGTGTGTGAACCGTGATGCTTCTCCTTTCATTGACAACAAACATATATGCTCGCGCCTTTTGCTTTCAACATGAAACTCCGGAAACATTCACGCTTATTCACAAGCAAGTAAGCATACAACACCACCTTTGGTGGTTGTTCACACAGGCACTGAGGATGTACACTAACCGAAATCCCCACTAGGCATCTGGTTCTATTCGACTGCGTTCTCCATGTTACTAATTAACGTTCCTGTTCGCCTGTGAATCCTAAATGATTAGCTCTGAAAGTACGTTCACACTCGCACGACAAAATGAATGAATAATTGCGGAACATATTTTTCCAACCTTCTTCATCAGAAAACCAATTAGCAGGGCTACCAAGATCCGATCGACTAACCCCCAAAATTCCGCAGAAATGCACAGCGGACGAGCGAATGCAAGACAGCTAGTTGAGAAATACTGAAAAGCCTTTCGTTCTGAGCGTCAGCATTGTGTAATGTGAGGCCATTGTTCCCTGCGGTTGTGCATGTGACTATGGGACGCCTGAGCACCGAAAATCTAACTGAACTGTTTACCACTTACCTTCTCTCACTCTCAGCAGGACCTTCTAGGAATGTACATCCGAAGGCTGAAAATAATGTTTCATTCCTCTTTTGAGTGATAGTAACGTAAAATTTGATCCACTGTGGGAATACATTTCGCGGGTGATACTGACGCATGGCTTCCCATCGCATGTGGATAAGATGGTATTGCGGTAGCGATGGTGTTACGTGAAATACTTACCAGCAACAGAACGCCTCATGACTATCTAAAAGAAGGTGTCGTCTTCGGGAGAGCCCAAAAGGGGAGGCTGTGGTCAATGAAATGCTGTCAACTGTCTCCATCGGAGGCAAACATCCGAATGTAACGTAATCCGATGCTTCGTTGGGCGGCAGGACCTGCAGAAGGATTGGCGCTCAACAGAAGTACAACGAACAGGAATTGTACACCATGAGCGTGTCAATACTGATCGATAATTGCGTGGAATTCCCTCCCGTACTCAAACCGACTTGCCGTCTGCCTGTTTGACAATACGGTTTCCGGCATTGTTCTGATTAATTTCGACGTGGTGTTCTGAATCAGATTACTTTCAAAGCATTCTACATCTGCGACGTGCACTCTGGGTGGCTGTGGAATACGGCTGGTTCCACACCCATTCTTTTCACTTTTGGTTCACATGGTAGGCTTAGTTTTCCATATTTGTACCGTAGCTCCTCGAGAGGAATGGGGTGGGCCTACTCACAGATATGCAGTTAATGGAATTGTCTGTGCATTGTTCATTGGAAGCTATCCAGTCAGCAAGGTCTTGGTCACCGGGTTAGAAAACGGACTCATCCAGCTGAAATTCAGTTGAGAATGAGTGCGATTCAGACATACCACATACATTTACCGTTGATGCGTACAGATGAAACGATTCACTGTTTTGCGACTGTCAGTCATAGGAAGAACTATCAGTTTGGACCTAATTAGACCTAAGTAGTACGAGCACGTGACGGCCATCGTGAACCGGGTCTGTAAAAGATTATACTATAGGCTCAAGGTTACTGATTTGAATTCAGCTCAGTTTTCCAACCAGAGGTAGTTCATTGGTATACGTAGGTTTGAACTACCCAAGCTGCGTCTACTTCCATCCCGTCCAGTTATTCGCTATGCATGCTTGTGTCAAAAGGGATGAATTCTTCCCCGACTAGTTTTAAAGCTTGAATTTTGCTCGGAGAGCCTCACGAATCGGGCAGAAAGTTTTGAATGACATCTGTTCACCTTGCATCATTCTTCAATCTGATCTTCAGATTGAAGAAGATCAGATTGAAGATCTTCAGATCTTCATCAATCAATCTGACATCATCATCATCTTTCATCATTCACCGCGGATGAATTCTACCGCCCTCATCCGTTACCAGATGTTACTCAGTCAGAAGCATGACCTTTACGTGCATGGCATTTAACGCCCTAAAACAGGAGACATGATAGCATTCGCTAACGAACTTAGGGAGAAAGATAGCCCAATGACCGGCAAGCCCTTGACAGAACTTCACTCCTTATTTGGGGATAGTATCGGTGAAACGTAAGCGATTTTGCTAACACGCTTAGAATTTACTCTTTTCCTTTCTTTCTTTACTCATATACTCATTACGTATTTGATAGCTGATGAAAGCAACTTCAGGCCGATGTGGCAATTCCTATCAATCTGAGTATGCAGGACGTAGAATTGTCTGAAATTGCCAGATGCCAGAAACCAATGTCAAAGCCTTTGAAATGGTTTCTTGTTCACATCCAGTTCGTTTTATCACAAGAGAATTAACGCACTCCACGTACACACCCTGACTACAAGGCATGAAAGACACCGCTAAATCGGTTATCGAATCAGGTAGAAGAACGAAAAATCTCTGATATTGAACTAAGACGATGTTTTTTCAGCAAAAACCACTGTCGTATAACCGAGCTGTTATGTTCAGGTCCACCAGATATTGAATGGAACAAAGGATGTTCCGGTACATCGACAATAGGTTTCGTAACCATCACAATAGATCAGAAGACCATGGCGGTCTTCCGCTCCAGTGCGGTTGGTTGCCCTTTTCTTAATCGTTGTTCACTTTTACTGGTTAGAACAGGCTCCGTAACCATCACAAGAGATCAGAAGACCATGGCGGCCTTCCGCTCCAGTGCGGTTGGTTGCCCTTGTCTTAATCGTTGTTCACTTTTACTGGTTAGTTTGGCTTCTGACTTTGCTCCCTGTAGATCAGCGTACGAAATGTCTAGTTCAGCAAATTAGAAAAGTTCACCTGAATTCAACTCTTGGCTTATGGGACCTGTTGGATGTTTAATGATGGATGAATTGACCAAATCGTTGGTCCTGCTGACAAACAGGTCCTGTGCTACAACGTTCAAATCAGTCCCAACTGAAAACTACCGTATTGGTCGGCATCAATGTCAAATCATCAAGGGATTATCTTGTCATCTTTGAATTGTCCCAGGCCCTTCAGATTCTCTTGGAGGCTCTCCCATCCTAGAAACCATCGTATCATATGCCTTGACAACACTTAAATCTCTTACTAGCGTAGAGCAACCTCTGTTCCTAAGTGGTAAACAGACAGGACGCACTGGACTTTTGAGAACCTGGATTGCTACTAGGCCCACCAAAACTGATAGACAGAACAACAGATAATTAGTATAGTACCGTAGCCGCCCCAAATCACAAGACTGATGGTCCGAGTACCGGCAGATAAGGTCACCTCGAACGCCGCACTTTGAGAACATCAACAAAATCTCAGTCATCAGCACAGTTTTCTGGTCTTCCGGTTCGCATATTGTGTTACCCGCACAGTGCAGCCGCGTACACCACTGCATACGAAGCTTTAGATACTTCCGTCTCCTCGGGTACAGACAGTTCACGTGGGCCGGATCAAACAGCATACTGACATAGCACCGAGCGCGGACAGAGAGCCAGGTTTGACGAAACAAAACTTGCTGACCGAACGAGATGAGAAAGCGTACGGGTCACTGGGTTACCTCAGATGAGAACACGCAGCTAGACCACAGGCGAAAATAACACAGAAGCCTGAGTTTGGGCGAGTTGTTCGCTTGACTTGCTTTTATCTGCGTCAGGAATACTGGTGTGGAAATTTCGCACTTCCTTAGGTGGCGATCTGACAAAAGGCATTCAGTAAAACGGCCACACAAAGTTCGCAGCCAGGACTGGCTCGTTTGCTCACAGGAACGTTCAAACCGCTTTCATGAGGACAGCAGTGGTCTGTGACCCACGTGCAGTTTTGGAAAATAGTTTATTTGTACAAGTTGATCGTTTTATTGTGAGTGTTATGCACTCTAGAGGGAATCCACTTGTGGGAAGTGAAGACAACGAGGCTTCCCATCAAAAATGGAGTCTCTGTAACAGACTTGCGCAGGAAGTTACGGATAATTAGTGTAGATCTCCATCAATACGTCGAAGGACGTACGACTTACGGGATTCTTCGTATTTCAATGGAGATTTCGCCCTGTAAGTGAAGTCAATCCACATTGAAACCTTGAGAAGCACTGTATAGCTGTTTTGCACCCATTTGGAATCACCAGCAGTAAGCAGCTTATGAATCTTCAGGGGTGTCCGAACCCACGACCTTCCGGCTAGACTCACGGCACCGGATTCCATACCTTCGTATGCTGAACTATTTGAACGCATTATCCAGACGGCATCTGTATCACGTAACGTTTAAGGAAGCTGTTCAAACACTTAACAACCCCCCCCCCTTGGGGTATGGTCGATTCTTCAGAACCTCGCACTTTCACAGGTAAAACTAGCCCCCGGTTTTGCCCTTTTTCCTTCAGGTTTATTGAGTTTACTGCAAGCTTTCGTAACACATGATTTTAGAGATCGGATTCCATGGAGGTCGCTCTTGTATATGCAGCGAGGTGGTGTCGGTTTTGATTATGATAATGTGCCGAAAAGCTGTGGGGATTCCGAGAAATACACTCATTTGCAAATTAATTTGGTTTTCACGAGAGACTCAACTGAATCCCTCGTTTATGATATTCTACAACAGAAAGTGCTGCACACAGACCGCCTCATGAAGGAAACCATTCACAATCCAATTTGGGTTCAAGTGGAACATAAAGTTGATGGAAACTCGGGGACTGCGCCTACCTGATGAGCCCCAGGAAGGGCGAAACCCGTCGTGGGCTACCGAAGAGTTTTCAGCAACCTTGTGAGTAGTTTCCTTTTTGGTGGGGATTCCGTCCACTGGAGGCTGACGTTTCACCAAAGTTCATTCAGATGTGTAAACTCATAACCGGCGAGTTCACCTGCTATGCTATTAGTGCGTCACGCACCCATGCAACTCATGTTCGGTCAGGCAAGAGTGTCACAATTAAACAAGTGAATCAGACTGCATCAAGTCGTTTCTTGCTGAGCAGAGTCTCACCAAATCAGCATTGTAACTCCCCAAGCCCTATGGTTACATTCAGTACGTCTTTGTGCACACCGATCCAAACCACACACCTTGGCGACTTCAAGAAACGGGGATGTTTAATTTGACGTGACTCGTTTTGTTAGACGCTATGAGAGGATTACCGCAGGGCTAGTCAGCTGTGTTTGGTAGTGTACGTAAACGTGTGCGACGATGACGATAAAAGTATGAAATGCTTTGTACTGCAATCCTTTTTCATTTATACATCGAGGTTACTGAGACGTGATATGATTCGCCCTTCTAGAATCTCGCAGGTTTCATTTTGGCTTGTACTATCTCACTCTGCGTTGAGATGGTGAAACCTCAACTTCCGTAGACAGCAAAAAGTGCACATGTGTCCAGTGTTTCACCTCGTCTGCTGAACCATCCACGTTATATAGCCGCTTTGNCGTGAGCCTAATCTGCTCCGCTGCTGTGAGTTTTCAGTCACCCAAACTGGTATCCTACCAAAGCCGAACACACCTTATCGCCAACTTTCGCACGTCATGCTTATCTGGTGAAGTGCAGGCGTTCCACTGGAAACCTCATCTTCATCATCTCCCCAATCGATTGCATCTTCACCCTCATCGACCCCCGGTCATCACCATCAACCTCACAATCATCTTCATTGTTATCGCAATCACCGCGGCATTATCGAACTTCTTTGACTGCCCGAACATGAAAAACTGGTGTTACATGACACGAGGCAAAACATTCTATTGTTAAACCGTTGAAAGAAAGTTTTTAACCTGATGGAAACTTAGTCGACGTCTGTCAAGACGAGGTTACCCAAAGAGTGGAGCAGCACAGAACTACGAATTGGTCGATCTCCCATCAGAGTCTCGGCATAATAGCTTCCACTGAGAGTCAACTCCTTTAAGAGCGAACCACTGCCCGGATAGAACGAAACTGAGCGAACAGTTATTCGGAACGAACTACGGTTGTCGTCTACAAGTGGCCCCTCTGCAGCCACCAGGTGCAGGAATCATTCAGCTCGGGAATGTTAACCACTGGAGGCAAATTGGGTTAGCGGAAATCACCTCCAAGTCTTCAACCAGAAAAGCGAGTCGTTTTTACCTATTGTTCTCACAACGTCTAGCCTGGAGCAATCTGTCTAGTGCAACAGTCTACGGGTGTTTCCCTTTGGTAGACTGACTAGATTCGACAGCCTTGTTGCTGAGGCAAGCACAAACTTCGAGACCACAGATTAAGAGGCCTAATGCCCGAAGCAGTACGCGACCACTGGTCCTGTCAGACCATCAATAAATTTCCGACGAACTCTCAGGGCAAGGTAAATCCGACAACGAAGAGTCCGAAGAAGACGTTTAGTGATGCAAAGTCTCACAATTTCAAGGTTAGGCACAATGGGATACACTCCCAGAAGTGAGAATATGTACAGAAAAGGCTAAACGAAACAAAGAAGAAGCAGATTGTTTTGGAAATTTTTTCATTCAACTGTTTTTTTTTCTTTATATATCAAGTATTTATGTGGGACGACAACTAGGGTACATTCTTCTCTGGAAAGGATATCCGTTCGAGGAGAACCACTTTCAATTTTTCCGAGGCATTCACTCCCGCGGGTTCGTGAATACTGTATTTACTTCTAAGGGGAATCAGTCAGCAATCAAGAGACACGTTGTATGCCACATGTTGTGAGCTACAATCTTCTCCATTCACCTGGTTAAATCACGTTAATCGTCATTCCGTTCGGTTGACAAATTAAATTTTGGTTCTTCGATTGCAGTGGGTGAAACAGCATGGACTGGATTGCTGACTTGGAAAATCCTTATTTCTTGTACAAATAACACAGTGCAACCGATGGCATGATTAATTTCGACTTAGTGCTGCCATAAGTTCTAAAACATGTGTCCTGTGAATGCACGCTCTGAACATTCCTTATTCAGTGTACCATTATCCGAAGTTGTTTTGTGATCCCGCATGCATCCTTTCGGTGTCTAGCT
>NW_008752018.1:172489-193291 GCF_000715545.1 Opisthorchis viverrini | reverse complement strand
GGAACTAACCCTATTGTGTTTTGATCCGTGAAATTTCAGTTAATATCTGCTTTAATGGGGATACCTTATTAGTAGGTCCATAATATTCTGCATTGTGACCGGTTCCGGCAAACCACGGTGAAGGATTAGTTCCCGAATGAACAGCTTGTGGAAATTCAGATAGATGCTCTAAGTCAGTTTGCATGTTAGTGTGCCTATAAATCAATGGGGGAAACTGGAAGTGGATACCATCGATCATTTGGGTCTGTTTCACTGGCTGATAGCAAAGTGCTTCCGTACCGAATAGCGATCAACCCATATTTTGCGGAAGTTAATGACAAGATGAAACATGTAGTGACCTATACACCACAATTTTGGCTTGCCGATGAGAATGTAAACGGTACTAGTTCCCAATTTCCTGGCCATGGCATCCAATGTCTTTAATCCTCTGCTGATATAGACAAGCACGCACTGTACTGTGTAATCGAGCAGTCAATGGAATAAGGGGACGATTGCATTGTTCACCAATAGAGGAAACCCATGCGATGCACGCTTATCACGTTCTGGGAGACGAGCGTACTTACAGAACCACTCGGCCTGGAATTGTCGATGGAACTTCTGTGGAATTCTACANCTAATGCTCATCCGCATTTGGGCGCACAAACTGGGCCGATTCTGCTAATGAAATGGGCGGTGCGGGCTGGCAACTGTTCCAAAACGAACGACATGACTCAACTTATCTAACTCTTCTGAATGGTTTCATCGGATGGTAACGGTTTTAAAGCAGGAAAACAGTCTTTGCATTTGCAATGACCTGAAGACTCGTCGTTGAAAAACCGGTCATCAAGCTAATTGTAGAACCCTCTGAGGAACGCCACTTTTCATGACCGGGTCTACATTTGCTACTTACGGTCTGTCCCAATACGACATCAAACCGACATGGAATAGTCTGTACTCGATTTCCAGTTAAACAAGGAAACCTACATGTTTAATGCCACCAAGGGAAAAGTTTTGGGCGGCGTACTATCTGCGGGAAACACTTACACCATTATCAGTCCCCCAGTTTTCATCGAACCTCCAAAGGGAGAACACTTTCTCGGTGCGTATTCCTATAAACTACCCTTAAAAGGCGTCGGAGCTTTTACGGAAGGAAAGCGATCATTTTATTTGGAAAAAGTGATACAAAACAGCTTTTCCAAAGGTTTTTCCATCGGCCCTCGTAAAGATTATAAAAAGTGTCAAGCGCTTTTTTGGAGATTCTTCAACCATTGATGAGGGAGTTATGTTATCTCAGATACAGTATGGGCCACCCACGAAAACATTCCTTGAGCATCACGAAGCTGACACCAACCGAAATTCGTCACTCCATCATAGAAAGTATGTTTGTAGTCTGTGTGTAGCACACCAAAAGTTGCATCCTTTTCCACTCGATATTCGTTCTTCTGCATCATACTACGCTTACTACGTTGTCTAGTCAAATAACTTAATGTATCCCTATCTGACTTACAATTGGAATATCATCCAAGTGTTGCAAACCAGATTGCAGATGAAACTTCACGCTTTCCTCTGGATGAGCTGGATGCTGCGAAAGACTTCTAGTGAGAGCTGGGATTCCATGATTGTATTCAGGTGGGTTATCTTTATCCAAGAAGGGTGATTTACGGGAGGCAAACCATGCAGGTACTGACCTACACCAGGTGTGCCATTTCGTGCGGAATAGCTGACCGGAACCTGGTCATAGGCCCTAACCCTATTGTGTTTTGATACGTGAAATTTCAGTTAATATCTGCTTTAATGGGGATACATTATTAGTAGGTCCATAATATTCTGCATTGTGATCGGTTCCGGTGCTGAGGAACGATAAAACACAGTGAAGGATTTATCCCCGAGGGAACAGCTTGTCGAAATTCAGATAGAAGCTCTAAACCAGTTTGCATTATAGTGTGCCCATCAATCGATGAGAGAAACTGGAAGTGGATACCATCGATCATTTGGGTCTGTTTCACTGGCTGATAGCAAAGTGCTTCTATACCGAATAGCCATCAACCCATATTTTGCGGAAGTTAATGGCAAGATGAAACATGTAATCATTTGGGTTTCACTGGCTGATAGCAAAGTGCTTCTATACCGAATAGCCATCAACCCATATTTTGCGGAAGTTAATGGCAAGATGAAACAAACAATGACCCATACACCACAATTTTGCCTTGCCAATAAGAATTTAAACGGTACTAGTTCCCAATTGCCTGGCCACGGCACCCAATGTCTTTAATATTCTGCTGATATAGACAAGCACGCACTGTACTGTGTAATCGAGCAGTCAATGGAATAAGGGAACGATTGAATTGTTCACCAAGAGAGGGAACCCAGGCGATGCATGCTTATCACGTTCTGGGAGACGAGCGTACGCACAGAACCACTCGGCCTGGAACTGTCGATGGAACTTCTGTGGAATTCTACAACACTGTTTCTCTCTGATTCATTCCGTCAAAAGGTAAAAATTGCGTGATGCCCACAGTTCAAAGTAAATTTGTCGGTCGCATGCGTGGGGCATTCAATACTCATGCTCAAAGGTTATGGTGAAAACAAGTTAAAGACATCCAGCTATACGGCGCTTTGAGGATTCAACTCTAGGGTAGTCGAACAGTTTTCAACTTCTGATTGTCTGCCCCCATCCAAGGACCTACAAATTACACGACAGAATGAAGGTCAACCCAACTGCCTACATACGTGCCTGAGGCAAGACCGTATATTGGGTGGGTTGGTCCACCCACAGCATGCGCCTAAACAGAGTCAGTGATAGGCCATTAGAAATAACCGTGAAGGATATTCAACCTCAGGCTTTGTTCGGCTCCGATTCACTCCCTAATTCCCCTCTGTCCCAATTCACAATAAGCCCATAGCTTCTACCAACGCAGGTTGTTAACCTTGACACCTGCGTACTCTTCAGCGCATGGTTTGTTTGACGTGGTTCGCCCACGCGCGTACGGCCGCGGACCACATTGCCTCATATATTCCCCACACTTTGTATGCCTCCAGACCAGTTAGAGGTCCTTCTCTAATTCGGTTGCGTCTACTTTGTTTCTGTGCAACACAGTCGGCGATTGGCTGAACATGTGCGGTGCACATGGATTCAACAGGTGACAAGTCAAACTCACAGCCGGAGTGCTTTTGGAGACCGATTCGCACTTACTGAGGAGTCGAGCGCCTGAACTGAACAAAAGTTGAGTTCAGTTGAGTAGTTTGAGCAATAGCGCACGAAAAACACTTTATCATGTCCGATGCACTGCAAAGAATTGACCGGAACAAAAAAATCGATTAGCGATATTCTGATTAATATTTTGTGTAGTGTCAAGAAAATAAGGAGTTTACCGCGAACTCTGAACAGCGATGCAGCGTGGTAGTTGCTTAGGCCTGCAAGTTTCCCTGAAATAAGACATGCCTCGCGATTTGTGTTTGGGGATCACGCTTGCTCCGGCGAATGTTCAGAACTTCCTTTCCCAACATCCACAAACCTCTTAACCGATTAGAATGCACAAAAACAACAGATGCAAGTAATCAGAAGGAGAATGAGTGGGTGAGAATGGTAATCATGACGAAATACCTGATCTGGACGGTCTATGGGGCCTGGTTTGCAATCGACACGGTAGAGGGAAAGCAGAAGGTTTGTACGACAGCCGAAGCTACAGTGGAGGATCTCATATGGTTCGGGATTCGATTTCTGCTTCAGAAAAAGACAGACCATCACGTAGTTATGCCAGGAAAAATGACGATCGATTTCTACGCCTATACTCGTCAACAAATTATTATTCCCGTCCCGCATATCTGGTTATCAGCTCTTCCTGGACAGGAAGTTGAGAATGAACCTATTCAGGAGCATGCATATCGTTGAAAAAGACTTCTCGATATCGTGGATGGATGCAAGAAAGAAAGGTAATGTATGGTGGAGGATGGATAAATGGCATCTTCTGTTAACGACCACATATATATATGTCGGCATTCACTTCCAGCTTGAACTGGTTTTTATAGCACTTCGCACCCTCACTGATTACGGAACCCGTGAGTAGTGGTGCTGAAAATTTAATGTCTCAAGAAATACATGTGGCCTTAATGGCGTTTTTTGGAAACTTCCCCAAGGAATAACAAACAAAGGAAGGTGACGAAAATTTGATTCAGATCAAAATGAAGTAAACAAAAATTTAGATTTTCCTACTGAATCCAGCAAAGTGGTGATTGAAATCCATGAGACAAATCACTGGGTGGGACAGAGGGGCCGTCATAAGAAAGGTCTTGTTTCTTGGAAAAGAAAGTTAACTTTTAAGTTTAACTTTTAACTTTTTAAGTTAAAGGAAAGAAATACACTCATCCAGATTGAGGCGTGGCACTTCAGCATATCTCCATCTAAGGGCCCAATACCGTTTAGCATTCTCGAGTTATGGCGAAACCCACTTAATTGGGAATACAATGGCTTACAGGGAACCCATTTCTATAGGAATGCCCACATCCAACCACATCTGGATTGTGTTCAACTGTCCTGTATAGCACATCATATTGTTTCAGAATGACACGAAGTAACAAACGCTTGCCTTACAAAAGTTCACGCAACTGCAACCCACAGGTGTTCCATAGCGATCCGTATGGCCTCCTCTCGTAAACTAAAAGGGTCATTCTTCTACCTCGTTGAATGGTCGACCTTCGAAATTTTACAACTTACAGTCATTGAATAAAAACGCTTTCTTTATATACGAATCAAAAGCTACGTTTAGGGAGAAATTGCGTTTTTCAGAAGTGTTAGTCGTTCTTGCGAGCGGTCAGCAGCTAGAGCGGTTGGACACGAATTTAGTCTGGATTTACCGAGGGAACTACTCACAAGGTTGCTGAAAACTGTTCGACAGCTCACGACCGGTTTCGTCCTTCTTGGTGATATCTCGAATATCGTGCTAACTGAAACATGAGGCGGCCTGTGTGCAGCACATTCAGTTGAAGAATATCATCAACGAGAGGTTCAGTTTAATCTCTCGTCAAAACCAAATTGATTCGCAAATGAGTGTATTTCTCGAAAACTCTTTGCCATGTTTCGAAGGGTTCGAGTTGGGTGTTCGGCCGAAGTGGAATGTAATACTGTCTCGCATAGCCACATTGATCCTTTGTGTATGCAACTCATCGTTTGTCCCACGTAGAAGCCACGCTGCTGCACCTTAAAACTCAGCATCTTGTTTGAAGAGAAACTCGCTCTTTCATTACCCAATCAACACTGTGCCATGACGGAACAAACACCTTTCTTGGGAGGGTCGGGGTTCCAATTACCAACAAAAGTTTTACCAAAAATTGGAGGCAACGGATAACTAGTTTCCTTTTGTGGTATTAACTGATATGCTTAGCATTAAATACAGTAAACAGCGTTCGCCTTTTACTGGTTCCGTACTACTGAGGAATTCACCAACGTTCAACATCTTTTTCGTGTCTTACAGCAGTATATTACACAACGCCCTATAAATGTTCCCGCGCTGTTGCAACGTTTCACACACCCGTTGCTCTCAGTCTGCATCCACTGACACTGGCGTCGCTCGCCATAGCAGCTAGACCAAGGTTTACATTGATTCTGTCTGTTCGGCCAAATGTAGGCAACACCGTCGCCTTGCCTACGCGGCGACACTGGAGCATATTGACGACACAATGGAAGAAAGATCGGTCGGTCGGTCGGTCGGTCGCCGCGCGCGCGCATGCATATGCATCACACCCACACGGACGACCGCCTACCATTGTCAGAACAACTGGTTCAGTTTATCACGTTGGCATGGTTACCTCCGCTCCAGCTTCTCGCCGATGAGCCATGCACGGACGTGCGTCCGTCCGTGTTTGCTTTTCAAGCAGCAGGCAGTAACGCCCAGTCGTCAGCCTGCGCCACGTCGCCGTCTGAACACCGTGCATGCCGGGCTGTCCGTGTCCATCACCACACCATCTGTCCATGGCCTGTCCGCATGCACTCCTCGATCATCAAATGCTGGGACGTCGCACGCATCCGCATGGCGCTCTACCGACGAAACGGATGATCGATAAGGTGAGCGGCGATCGACACTTCCGGCAGTCGAACTAATAATCCAAGTCGCATGGCCAGCTGCGCGCATACACATACGAACGCACGCGCATGGACATCGGATGTGGCCTTCGGCATACGTCTAGGCTGTCAAGACAGACATCAGTGGAGTGGTTATGGTAACACGCTCGCGCGGAGAATCATGGCGGTAGTGAGTGTGGATGGTGAGTAGACGAGTCAATTGTGTAAACAATGCTCTGCTTCCCCACTAGATCTCAGATTTCAGATAAATGGATCGCGGTTCCATTAACTTGACCTGCGGTTCCGAATTGTGAATCCCATTAGCGTCATCCTGTTTGGGTGGGATAAACTGAAGTTAATGTTGTGAGATTCACTCGATCTTAGTTCGAAATCAGGATTTTTTGTAAGAAGCAGGCGTAAGTATTCGGAAAATAGGAGTGGGTATGCATTCACTGTTGCGCCCGCTCATCTTATCTTTGCTCACTAATTCATCACTAATCACAGGCGATTCTCACCTCATGGCGAATCACCAAAAAAGTCTGGAATCTGCAAGAAGATTGAATGTTCTGCTGTTCGTACAAGATTGATTTACTCTTCAGTAGAAATTGATACCACTCATTCCTCAGAAGCGAAAACAAACTACTTGAAGTGACATTCATTGATTCATCGCGTCAAGCACTGTTGACGAACCATCCGTACCATAATCTTGAACTGCCATCCGCAATGGTGTGGGTTCTAATCCTGCGTACTGTTTATTAGACACTTCCGCCGGATGACCCCTAATAGGGATGAGATAGCCATTCAGTGATTCTCGGCTTTTCATCTAAAATGATCTGGTCTACCACAGAGCTCCGGGAAATTATTCGCCAGATGGTGCGAATTCAACTGATGTACGTAGAGTCCTTCATCTTTAACCCTTTATGAACACTGTTCAACTTCACTATTTGGTCTATTCAGCTATTTCCTGTCACGCAGAGGCGAAGCAAAACGCAGTATTCTCCCACCCAAAGTTGGCTTAATTCGCCTCATACTTAGACTTTTCAATTAGGTGAGGTTGAGGAGTGAAGAATTTATTGATTTTCGCGGTCGATCGAGAACTTGACGCAAGTGCTTGTTACACAATCTGGCAACTGACGTCACCCAACAGTGCATCCCACGGGACAACGTCGTCTACCAAACGAACGAAAGAATTTCGTCGGTTTAAAAACACATCCAGCTATCGATTTGAGCCCCAGTCATGCAGCTCAGAACTTAGTGCCACTGACACAAGTGTTTTGGACGGATACGTCAATTTTCTGCACAGAGCCTTGGACCTACACCCTTTTACTGTGGCGCGGCCTGCATAGTTAGGTCACAGTCGCGCAGCAAGAAAAAAGAACATTCACTCAGTACGTGTCGTTTTCCACACTCTGGGCATGATCACTGAAGCGCTGATTCTCATGAAGGCGGTCGAAAACCGGCAGGTTATATCGCTTGGTTTCACAACATCGGGTGTGCGTGACAGAATAGCCATACATAGAGAAGCGCCGAAAAAACCTGCGTGAGTCGATATGTCTTTTCTGACTCTTGACTTTGCGCTACAAGCCCGTGCATCCCCAGGCTTTGCATCGTTCTTCAGAAGCTGGAAGGTATAATGGTATAGTGGGGCTCGGAAATGATGAGACCCGTATTCCTGCATTGAAAACTATTGTACTATTCAGTGAGCAATTCGGTAGTGGTATTAGAAATCAGGTTAATGCGTCATGATAGCTGAGCGACCTGGCCCGCTTTCTAATTTCGGGAGAGAGTATCACTCTCCAAGCCAAATTTTGTGTCTGGTTTGCTTGCCGGTGTGCATTCCGATGCTCAACGGAGCACAAAGTGGCATACAGCGATGAATGCACTATGCGACCTTGAAAGTATATTTAGACGACCTTGAAAATCTCCACACTGTATTCAGTACCGATGTAATCGAATTGGTCGTGCGCTGTTTGTGACATTCGTATGGGCCATGAATAAGATGCCACCCTGAACACAGTCAAGTCTCAAACCAAAAAAGTCCACATTCGAACAACCGGTCGGTTCACCAGATTGATTCAAGTCCTAGGAACAACCAGACACTGAGACTTGAAGTTTCACAAGGAACAGGCTCCAGCCTGACAGTGCGTTGTTCATAACACCGGAATAAAGCTCAAAACCTTTATAAACCAGATCATTCAACCGTTCCAGAGTGATCTAGTAAACAAGAGACTTAGCTTGACTTGGTTGATTGGTTCTCCTTCCGTCTTAAGATTTTTCCGAAGAGGATGTGGATTATTCTAGTGCGTTCAACAAACTCAGACACACACAGCTTTGGTCAAAAATGAGACGTTTCTCAGTTTTTGCGTATCCAGTCTACACACCTGCGTATGCGTTATTTACTTTCTTGAAACTTTCATATATTCTGTTGGGTAGTGACGTATGTTTTGACACCCAGTGCAGCATGAAGTCATCATCACCATCATCATCATCATCATCATCGACAGCATGACATCAGTGTTCAACACAAATGCTTCACTGCCGTACAACCATGATTTATTTGGAAGCCTTATTGTAGAGAAAAGAATAGAGGTGGACGGGAAAGGGACTTAGTGTTGGCTTACTACAATCATTACGAGGTTCCTACACCTCTAAACACTCATTCAGACAATCTGGATAGAAACTGACAATAAGAACGCCACTGACATCGGTTGGCAGTCATATCTTGCACCGTTTCCAATCAGGCGCAGTGAGAATCACGCAGTCCCCATCCTGGAAGGCGAGTGGCAACGACAGCACCCAAACGTTTCCTGATTTATTTCATACCCCTGTGCCAGGTCAAGAATTGGCCACCTCTCTGCTTCCACCACTCTGAGTTGATCATGGAAGACAGCACTCTCTTCGGCAACCGATGGTTCGGAATACGCGACACATGTCCAAACCAACGCAGCTTCCGGTGCTGAACACATTCTTTAATGGAAGTACTCGTTGCACAATCGAAGGCTCGCTCTCTGCCTACCTCGTCATGGATTCGCCGACATCAACCCACACCCACTGATACGACGATTATCGAACATCTGAAGACGTCTCAGTTCCGCTACCCGAACAGGCCATGCAACAAAACAGCCCGCACTACAGCTTGATGCACACGTCCCTTGAGATTCAGGGACGCCATAGGTGTCTCAAATTAACATACGCCACCCGAGCCTTGCAGATTCGTACATTGACCTCATCCGTCACTCTACGTTTGGAACTAATACAACTTCCAAGATACGTAAAAATACTAATAATAACAAAATAAAAATAATACGCGATCGTCCAGCTGTTGCACCCTTTCAGTGCCTAGCCGCCATACCACCTGAAAGATGCTCAAGAGCTCTGAGATCCTGCCGGGTTGCCCAAGCCTGGACAGGAGCCGTCAAGATGCTGAGTTTACTGCCTTTTGGGCAGTAAGTTCGAGCCTTAAGCACTGAACTATCTAGAGCCTAGTGTCACGTACACGTTACCTACTGAACCGGGATCGAAGATCAAACTATGCCTACGCTCGACTTACTTCACATTCAAACAAGCCTCGCACAAGCAAATGAATACAAATCCAGTAGGCATGGCTCCTTATCTTCGTCACACACTCGGTAGCGTTATGGTGGAGACAACTTTTGCAACTAGAATCGTCAGTAAACTTGCTACACTTATTGAATTCTATTCACAACAGGATGAGCGATATATGCATTTGAAAGTGTAGATCGTTCGCTCAGTTTGCTTTCGGACTGCCTTCTTGGAGACAACGGACCAACTTTTGCTGTGCTTTTGTCTTGCTTTGGACAATAAGGTTTTCAGAGCCCTGCTGTGGGGTAACCATCCAGAATCTTGGTTTGGAAACATACTCAGTCAGTTGCAGACAAGATGAAACCCAGAAAACTGTTCAGATCCCCTGTAGTGCACAAAATGCCAGTGAGTTTGTTCGATCTTTTCCAAGTTTAGCCTTGGCCTTAGTCTAGAAATTAGTAACATAACTGGCTTGGTACACTCCGTAGTCTCCACGACTCCAGATCATGGAACTAACTACGTATGTTAATCGGTCTGCATAGGACAGACCAGTAGACAGCTAAACTTGCTAAACTTACAGGACACAAAACGTTTGAGAGCCTTCCACCTTGCAACTCACCGCAATACCCAAAGCTGGAAATAAACCGTAATACTCATTCAGCTGTGGTGCCTAGCTACCATACCACCCGAAGGAGGCATGCGAGCTGAGATAGTGCCAGGCTGCCCACACCGAGATAGAAGCAGTCGAGATGCAACTGTTCGATTTAAACCACGGACCTTCTGACCTGCTGCTTAACCACTTCGAACCTTCGAATTGGAAAAAAATCGCAACGACTGCTCTGTACACCCGGATGAGGAACCACAAGGCCTTGTTACTTGACCAGGCTCAACCATTTCAAACTGCATGTTACGTAAGAGCTTTGGCAGTCGGAACGATGGTCAGTCCGTATCATTTGTGTGAGCAGGACTCACGAATCGCGTCGGTCCGTAGTGTGACTAGTTGACTAGCTGACCAATCAAAAGCAAATGTTTACGTGTTGAACTCACACTGACAAACGCCAGTCGCGCTTCTTTAGTCTTTTGCGGGTAGAGTTGTTTGCTTCAAACGAAGGTCCCTGAAGGCTGGCGCATCAAATCCTTCCCCTTACTGATGCTTTTTCATCACTAATCGACTCGAATATGGTCAAGCCAAGTGTCGAGGTGGGCAAATTTGTGGTCAAGCCCAGCCTCCTTATAAGGGCTATGCGCGCTTGAAAGCTATGCTATAACCACTTATTTTGATTGTCTGAAATGGGTACTGAAATATGTGCTCGAAAGCCACTCAAGAAGTCTTAATAGCGTTCAGAAAGCGGATAAAAGAGGTCACAGAACCACCAGCCCTCGAGCACTGATACAACCTGTGCTTCACACCACATGGTAATTTTAGTATCCAAATCAACCGTCAGTTCGCTGTGTGTGGACAAACCGAGTGCGAAGAAGATGAAACTAAAAGCGGAATACAGACATTTCAAGAATGACGTACCGGTAGTCTACTGAAATGGTGGACTAGCGCTCACCTTGGTGACGGGTCTTGTAAGAAAGCTTTCAGATGCTGAGTCATGGGTGCCTTGCTGATTCATCATTTTGTAGGTAGTAAATTATTTCACTTGAGGGTTTTCGGTTTGCTGGAAGTTAGCTGTCCTATTCGTTATTCGTTTGGGCCTGGAAGATCCGTAGCGTTTTCAGTGTTTAACTAAGATAACCAAACGCGGGTAGGGCACCCAATTTGACGACGAACAACGAGATAAAATGGTTGAATGAGGCTTGTCAGATGCCTCACAGTCCAAGCATATACACTTTATTTAAAGACACTGGGTTGGCGGTTTTATTCAGAAAAAAATTGCAGGATCTGATTTTCCACGGGGGGTTGGTTACATGGCTTTTGTAAGGTCTACATTGACCTCAATCCCGGCCTCGGCCTCTTCAATCCAATTGTCGGTGGCTATCAACAGACGCCTCTTGCTGAAAATGAGGAGAAATAATAAAGTTGTCATTGGATTTGAACACTCAACAAGACAAGCATTTGCCCGGAATCGTGGTTGTTTCCCAGCGATTGGCGAAACAAGGTTTGTGATCGCCGCTGGCAGAGTGGCAAGCAATGATCAGCACAAACTAACACATCTCGTCCGTGCAGGGTTTGGTCACCAAAGCACTCATCATCCATATTAATTTGCCTCGTTATCGATAACGACTTCCTTATGTGGTAAAAAGGTTGAAATGTTGCATTTCAGTTCATTCGCAAAGCTGCGAAAAAAATCTTCGTTTGCGATACCAAGGTAACACAATTAGTAGACGTTTGGCACCAACCTTATGAGGACGACCTTGTGAGAATGAGTTTTGGAAGGCTAATTTTTGCTAGTCACTTTTGCTGTCCTCAAGTTGCGCTCATTGGTAGTGTGCTGGATTACTGGTGTACCCTGTATACTACTGACGAGACATTCGAGTAGTGCCTAGTCGAGTTTCAAGGCTGGAACCACTTTGCGGTGGTTGCTCATTGTTGTTTAATCTTCAAGAGGACGCTTGAGAATGCCTAATTATCATAAACTCTGTGCAAATGAGATTTTTACTTTACAATGCAACTGCTTAGTTCGTTGTCTGACGAATGGTATCTCACCGCCCGGATTCCCATTTTCACCGGTGGCTAGCCTGGTTAGACAGGTTTGTACTCGCGTAACCGTTGGTTTGCTTCTGGCGCATACCGCATGCTCGAGTGGTGGCGAAGTGTTGCGTGCCAACTTCGTGGTCCGGACCTACAGTCTCCGGTCGAAAGCCGGTTGCGGTGGTCGCACATCATGTGATGTACTCATGCAAACTAGAGTGACGATACAAAGTCATCCACTGTGGTTACACACATGCCTGGGTAGTGTTTCTCCGTGGAGGAAATTTCACGACATTCAATTTGACAAGTTGAGCTCTCCGAAGATTGTGAAGCAACGTGACATCGCCTTGACGAAGCCCAAACTGAATAGGGTGCTGATTCCTTCATATTATTTTACTTGTGAGTTTTATTGTTAGTATGAGTTTTGGCATTCCGTCACAGAGGAGATCGATGACAGTGCAATAGGTACAGAAGACACGGCGGAACACGCGTGCAACAACAAGCGTGTTAGAAATTCCATAAATCGCTTCCTAATTCAATGGATAATCGGTAGCCGTCGGACGTGGTTCCGGGTAAATTTTGATCAAGAACAGGTGGTGATGCGGTGAGCAGGATCTTAACAGGATGTATTAGAAACTGAATGCATCTCTACGCTCTAGACAACTAAGACAGTTCTTTCGTGACAGTCGTTAGGCTTGAACTGAGAGCTGACTTATATACACTGCAGCCCACGAAATGGTTGTAGTACAGCGGTGTTTCGACAACCTCGTTACTCTATTGAGCTGTCAATCTTTTATGCAGATGTGCCCCGGTCTGTGCTATAAGTGTCATTACTGGGGCACCAAATGTTTACTCTTTCTTTCGTTCAGAGTGACGCAAAGGACGCGTCTGTCACCACCGCACTTCAGTACAGTGGCTGTAGAATTTATTGTGCCAGTTGGACTCCAGAACGTAATCCGAGCTTGACAAGCTGGCAGGACAACTTTTTCTATCCCACGTCTGTGCCTTCGAAACTTTCGCAAACGATTTCTTCCCAAAGTTTGTCCACTCCCACGTGTTGGCCCATACACAAAACCTCAACCATTCAACTAAACTTGTGCCTCGGGATACAAAAGGATACGACAGCATAAGTGACTATCATGTGGACTGAACGCAAACCAAATGGATGATATAAGATAGAACCAAAGCAGCAGCGTATTCAGCAATTTTATCGGATTGTGTATACGACAAGAGCTGCGCGATGGATTTGGATGGCACCTGTTTAGCCGTTCATGGGAGGGCACATATACCTCTAGCGCTATATCTGCTAGTTCGTCAATCTGTTGTATCTGGTACCTAGTGCCGGAAAAAAGCTCACAGAAGTCAACACAACAGCTATATTCCGAACAAGCGAGTGCGAGAGCGTGAGCGCGTGCGAAGGTGAGAATGCAACGGTCTCAAGCTAGCGACTGGAGAGACACTGTTTGAACTTGGCCCAATGCTGACGCACGCGGTCTGGCTTTAGAACGAGGCTGCGACGCGCCGCGTATTGCGGGGGCGTTGTCTGACCTTGATCAACCCTGACTCACGCTGTCTGGGTTTGATACAAGACTGTCAGAAGTTGCATATTGAGGGGGCGTTGTCTGTCTAGTAAACAAGAGACTTAGCTTGACTTGGTTGATTGGTTCTCCTGCCGCCTTAAAACTTTTCCGAAAAGGATGTGGATTAGTTTAGTGCGTTTAACAAACTGAGACACACAGCTTTGGTCCAAAATGAGAAGTTTATCATTTTTTGCGTATACAGTCTACACATCTGCGTATGTCTTGGTTACTCTCCTGAAATATTCATGTCTTCTGTCGAAGAGGATGTGGATTATTCTAGTGCGTTCAACAAACTCAGACACACACAGCTTTGGTCAAAAATGAGACGTTTCTCAGTTTTTGCGTATCCAGTCTACACACCTGCGTATGCGTTATTTACTTTCTTGAAACTTTCATATATTCTGTTGGGTAGTGACGTATGTTTTGACACCCAGTGCAGCATGAAGTCATCATCACCATCATCATCATCATCATCGACAGCATGACATCAGTGTTCAACACAAATGCTTCACTGCCGTACAACCATGATTTATTTGGAAGCCTTATTGTAGAGAAAAGAATAGAGGTGGACGGGAAAGGGACTTAGTGTTGGCTTACTACAATCATTACGAGGTTCCTACACCTCTAAACACTCATTCAGACAATCTGGATAGAAACTGACAATAAGAACGCCACTGACATCGGTTGGCAGTCATATCTTGCACCGTTTCCAATCAGGCGCAGTGAGAATCACGCAGTCCCCATCCTGGAAGGCGAGTGGCAACGACAGCACCCAAACGTTTCCTGATTTATTTCATACCCCTGTGCCAGGTCAAGAATTGGCCACCTCTCTGCTTCCACCACTCTGAGTTGATCATGGAAGACAGCACTCTCTTCGGCAACCGATGGTTCGGAATACGCGACACATGTCCAAACCAACGCAGCTTCCGGTGCTGAACACATTCTTTAATGGAAGTACTCGTTGCACAATCGAAGGCTCGCTCTCTGCCTACCTCGTCATGGATTCGCCGACATCAACCCACACCCACTGATACGACGATTATCGAACATCTGAAGACGTCTCAGTTCCGCTACCCGAACAGGCCATGCAACAAAACAGCCCGCACTACAGCTTGATGCACACGTCCCTTGAGATTCAGGGACGCCATAGGTGTCTCAAATTAACATACGCCACCCGAGCCTTGCAGATTCGTACATTGACCTCATCCGTCACTCTACGTTTGGAACTAATACAACTTCCAAGATACGTAAAAATACTAATAATAACAAAATAAAAATAATACGCGATCGTCCAGCTGTTGCACCCTTTCAGTGCCTAGCCGCCATACCACCTGAAAGATGCTCAAGAGCTCTGAGATCCTGCCGGGTTGCCCAAGCCTGGACAGGAGCCGTCAAGATGCTGAGTTTACTGCCTTTTGGGCAGTAAGTTCGAGCCTTAAGCACTGAACTATCTAGAGCCTAGTGTCACGTACACGTTACCTACTGAACCGGGATCGAAGATCAAACTATGCCTACGCTCGACTTACTTCACATTCAAACAAGCCTCGCACAAGCAAATGAATACAAATCCAGTAGGCATGGCTCCTTATCTTCGTCACACACTCGGTAGCGTTATGGTGGAGACAACTTTTGCAACTAGAATCGTCAGTAAACTTGCTACACTTATTGAATTCTATTCACAACAGGATGAGCGATATATGCATTTGAAAGTGTAGATCGTTCGCTCAGTTTGCTTTCGGACTGCCTTCTTGGAGACAACGGACCAACTTTTGCTGTGCTTTTGTCTTGCTTTGGACAATAAGGTTTTCAGAGCCCTGCTGTGGGGTAACCATCCAGAATCTTGGTTTGGAAACATACTCAGTCAGTTGCAGACAAGATGAAACCCAGAAAACTGTTCAGATCCCCTGTAGTGCACAAAATGCCAGTGAGTTTGTTCGATCTTTTCCAAGTTTAGCCTTGGCCTTAGTCTAGAAATTAGTAACATAACTGGCTTGGTACACTCCGTAGTCTCCACGACTCCAGATCATGGAACTAACTACGTATGTTAATCGGTCTGCATAGGACAGACCAGTAGACAGCTAAACTTGCTAAACTTACAGGACACAAAACGTTTGAGAGCCTTCCACCTTGCAACTCACCGCAATACCCAAAGCTGGAAATAAACCGTAATACTCATTCAGCTGTGGTGCCTAGCTACCATACCACCCGAAGGAGGCATGCGAGCTGAGATAGTGCCAGGCTGCCCACACCGAGATAGAAGCAGTCGAGATGCAACTGTTCGATTTAAACCACGGACCTTCTGACCTGCTGCTTAACCACTTCGAACCTTCGAATTGGAAAAAAATCGCAACGACTGCTCTGTACACCCGGATGAGGAACCACAAGGCCTTGTTACTTGACCAGGCTCAACCATTTCAAACTGCATGTTACGTAGGAGCTTTGGCAGTCGGAACGATGGTCAGTCCGTATCATTTGTGTGAGCAGGACTCACGAATCGCGTCGGTCCGTAGTGTGACTAGTTGACTAGCTGACCAATCAAAAGCAAATGTTTACGTGTTGAACTCACACTGACAAACGCCAGTCGCGCTTCTTTAGTCTTTTGCGGGTAGAGTTGTTTGCTTCAAACGAAGGTCCCTGAAGGCTGGCGCATCAAATCCTTCCCCTTACTGATGCTTTTTCATCACTAATCGACTCGAATATGGTCAAGCCAAGTGTCGAGGTGGGCAAATTTGTGGTCAAGCCCAGCCTCCTTATAAGGGCTATGCGCGCTTGAAAGCTATGCTATAACCACTTATTTTGATTGTCTGAAATGGGTACTGAAATATGTGCTCGAAAGCCACTCAAGAAGTCTTAATAGCGTTCAGAAAGCGGATAAAAGAGGTCACAGAACCACCAGCCCTCGAGCACTGATACAACCTGTGCTTCACACCACATGGTAATTTTAGTATCCAAATCAACCGTCAGTTCGCTGTGTGTGGACAAACCGAGTGCGAAGAAGATGAAACTAAAAGCGGAATACAGACATTTCAAGAATGACGTACCGGTAGTCTACTGAAATGGTGGACTAGCGCTCACCTTGGTGACGGGTCTTGTAAGAAAGCTTTCAGATGCTGAGTCATGGGTGCCTTGCTGATTCATCATTTTGTAGGTAGTAAATTATTTCACTTGAGGGTTTTCGGTTTGCTGGAAGTTAGCTGTCCTATTCGTTATTCGTTTGGGCCTGGAAGATCCGTAGCGTTTTCAGTGTTTAACTAAGATAACCAAACGCGGGTAGGGCACCCAATTTGACGACGAACAACGAGATAAAATGGTTGAATGAGGCTTGTCAGATGCCTCACAGTCCAAGCATATACACTTTATTTAAAGACACTGGGTTGGCGGTTTTATTCAGAAAAAAATTGCAGGATCTGATTTTCCACGGGGGGTTGGTTACATGGCTTTTGTAAGGTCTACATTGACCTCAATCCCGGCCTCGGCCTCTTCAATCCAATTGTCGGTGGCTATCAACAGACGCCTCTTGCTGAAAATGAGGAGAAATAATAAAGTTGTCATTGGATTTGAACACTCAACAAGACAAGCATTTGCCCGGAATCGTGGTTGTTTCCCAGCGATTGGCGAAACAAGGTTTGTGATCGCCGCTGGCAGAGTGGCAAGCAATGATCAGCACAAACTAACACATCTCGTCCGTGCAGGGTTTGGTCACCAAAGCACTCATCATCCATATTAATTTGCCTCGTTATCGATAACGACTTCCTTATGTGGTAAAAAGGTTGAAATGTTGCATTTCAGTTCATTCGCAAAGCTGCGAAAAAAATCTTCGTTTGCGATACCAAGGTAACACAATTAGTAGACGTTTGGCACCAACCTTATGAGGACGACCTTGTGAGAATGAGTTTTGGAAGGCTAATTTTTGCTAGTCACTTTTGCTGTCCTCAAGTTGCGCTCATTGGTAGTGTGCTGGATTACTGGTGTACCCTGTATACTACTGACGAGACATTCGAGTAGTGCCTAGTCGAGTTTCAAGGCTGGAACCACTTTGCGGTGGTTGCTCATTGTTGTTTAATCTTCAAGAGGACGCTTGAGAATGCCTAATTATCATAAACTCTGTGCAAATGAGATTTTTACTTTACAATGCAACTGCTTAGTTCGTTGTCTGACGAATGGTATCTCACCGCCCGGATTCCCATTTTCACCGGTGGCTAGCCTGGTTAGACAGGTTTGTACTCGCGTAACCGTTGGTTTGCTTCTGGCGCATACCGCATGCTCGAGTGGTGGCGAAGTGTTGCGTGCCAACTTCGTGGTCCGGACCTACAGTCTCCGGTCGAAAGCCGGTTGCGGTGGTCGTACATCATGTGATGTACTCATGCAAACTAGAGTGACGATACAAAGTCATCCACTGTGGTTACACACATGCCTGGGTAGTGTTTCTCCGTGGAGGAAATTTCACGACATTCAATTTGACAAGTTGAGCTCTCCGAAGATTGTGAAGCAACGTGACATCGCCTTGACGAAGCCCAAACTGAATAGGGTGCTGATTCCTTCATATTATTTTACTTGTGAGTTTTATTGTTAGTATGAGTTTTGGCATTCCGTCACAGAGGAGATCGATGACAGTGCAATAGGTACAGAAGACACGGCGGAACACGCGTGCAACAACAAGCGTGTTAGAAATTCCATAAATCGCTTCCTAATTCAATGGATAATCGGTAGCCGTCGGACGTGGTTCCGGGTAAATTTTGATCAAGAACAGGTGGTGATGCGGTGAGCAGGATCTTAACAGGATGTATTAGAAACTGAATGCATCTCTACGCTCTAGACAACTAAGACAGTTCTTTCGTGACAGTCGTTAGGCTTGAACTGAGAGCTGACTTATATACACTGCAGCCCACGAAATGGTTGTAGTACAGCGGTGTTTCGACAACCTCGTTACTCTATTGAGCTGTCAATCTTTTATGCAGATGTGCCCCGGTCTGTGCTATAAGTGTCATTACTGGGGCACCAAATGTTTACTCTTTCTTTCGTTCAGAGTGACGCAAAGGACGCGTCTGTCACCACCGCACTTCAGTACAGTGGCTGTAGAATTTATTGTGCCAGTTGGACTCCAGAACGTAATCCGAGCTTGACAAGCTGGCAGGACAACTTTTTCTATCCCACGTCTGTGCCTTCGAAACTTTCGCAAACGATTTCTTCCCAAAGTTTGTCCACTCCCACGTGTTGGCCCATACACAAAACCTCAACCATTCAACTAAACTTGTGCCTCGGGATACAAAAGGATACGACAGCATAAGTGACTATCATGTGGACTGAACGCAAACCAAATGGATGATATAAGATAGAACCAAAGCAGCAGCGTATTCAGCAATTTTATCGGATTGTGTATACGACAAGAGCTGCGCGATGGATTTGGATGGCACCTGTTTAGCCGTTCATGGGAGGGCACATATACCTCTAGCGCTATATCTGCTAGTTCGTCAATCTGTTGTATCTGGTACCTAGTGCCGGAAAAAAGCTCACAGAAGTCAACACAACAGCTATATTCCGAACAAGCGAGTGCGAGAGCGTGAGCGCGTGCGAAGGTGAGAATGCAACGGTCTCAAGCTAGCGACTGGAGAGACACTGTTTGAACTTGGCCCAATGCTGACGCACGCGGTCTGGCTTTAGAACGAGGCTGCGACGCGCCGCGTATTGCGGGGGCGTTGTCTGACCTTGATCAACCCTGACTCACGCTGTCTGGGTTTGATACAAGACTGTCAGAAGTTGCATATTGAGGGGGCGTTGTCTGTCTTGTCAACATCTATTGGAGATGAGTCTCAGTAGATTTTGTGCATTCAGTGGTTGCCTTCAAGACTCTGACCTTCCTGATAACGAGGCTTAGGTTTGTGAGGTTTCAATCACACCCATTTATGGGGTCGTGACGTTTGTCAACTCCATCGTTTTATTAAGGTTTGTCCATTAGGCTTTGATGTAAGCAAATCATCTCCGATACCGGGAAGACGTCCGAAGATCCCAGGCGGACGGCAAGATGTTAATCGTAGTAAATGGTTTTGGTTCAACCCAATAGACATGTTCATGTGTCGTTTAGAACATGTGTACCATATGAGCATAGAGATTACCTGACACAGTAAAGTCATGGGATCGCACTGTTCCAGAATGAACAATACAGCTTGAGGTGAGGATGTTGGATACATATTTGCTCAGTTACTCGTATGTTACCGGTACGTGGTCGCGATTGTCTATGGCTAATCAGGCTTTCTAAGGACCAAGTTATCGCCGTGATAATGATATCCTTCTTTCTTTGATGTGTACTTTGGAAGCCCAGTAGCCATATATGGATAGTCAATCCGTGTTGTACGCTCGTGCCTTTGCGGCAACAAAATCCCTGAGTTACAGAGACTGTTCATCCATTCATAGCTATCTGGCATGTTCCAAAGTCATAAAAACATCATTTAGTTCAACACCCAACAACTCACTATCATCTTGCTGGGAGATTTCTCAATTTTTGTGCCTCAAATAGAGTCTTCGACTCAGGCAGACAAACGTCACAGCTCTCTGTGTCAAGTGAGCACATCAGTATAACGTTCTGTGGGTTTGCTCATGTATGCGCAGGTGAGTCAGCGTGACGTCGCCGACCTGTTGACGTGAAACGTCGGACAACAACAGCGTCGGAGAACAGCGGCGTCACCAGGATGGGTGAATCACTAGGTTGTCCACATGTAGCTGGCGCTGCAGCGTCTGTCGGGCTTACGAACGAACATGAGCAAGTTGGTTTACGTGTGCGTATAGAACACAAACGTGCTGATGATGTCGGTTTACCGTACTTCGAATCCAGCTCTCCCTCTCCCTGGCACTGAATACAGGGATTTGAACCAGCGAGCTTTTCAGTCGACGCATGACTAGCCTTGCGATTGGTTGGTTCCCAACCGGCCTCAGTGGTATTAACTCTCAAAATAGGGCTATGGTCCTAATGACTACAAACGGAACTATTTTTGTGATGTGCTACTCAT
>NW_008752018.1:168383-172357 GCF_000715545.1 Opisthorchis viverrini | reverse complement strand
CACTCATTTGCAAACTAATTTGGTTTTTCGAAAGACTCACCTGGAAACCAACTGAATCTCTAGTTTGTGATGTTTTCAGTTAGTGGACTATTGGGAACGTACTCAGGTTTGATTTTTCACTAAGAATCTACTGAATGAGGAGCGCGCTTTGTGTTTTTTGGTTTTCGGATTATGAGAAATAGAAACTGATCCTGATAGGTGAAAAATATTTTCTGGACATAACACACTACTCATAAGGTCGCTGAAAACTCTTGGACAGCAACCTTATGAATGACGTGTTACGTCTGGTCAACAGCGTATGGCCATACATCGAATATCGTGCCAAAACTTTTGACCCAAGATGTTGGCCCTCGAACCGGAGCGTGTTCATACGGCATCCTAAAATATGATCGCAAATGCGACTGCGTCACATTATTGTCTGTCAGACGTTTCGACCAATGAGGGCTTGGTGTTTACACCATCCTGTGTGCAGCCGTGCCAAACGTTGTTCGCATTGTGAACGCAGGTTTTGAGGAACCAAAATGAACGAGCGTGGCATTTTTATGATCCATCAAGCGAAATCAACGTTATCTGAAAAATGCACTGTGTAGCTAACATCAAGCGGCATGTCTAAATTTCTCGGCCCTGTAGCCGCCGCAACTGCCCATTGCAAATCCATCTTGGCTCACCAATCACTTCAACTTAGATCACGTAACTCCAGTTACTCGAGGTGTGACTCGGAATAGACAACTTCTGAGATACCACCCTAAGACTGCCAACAGTGATCACCTTTGGTGTCCCCGAGATTCACATTCTCTCCCCAACAAATACTAGAAGGAAAAAAACAACGAAATAGGTCTCTTTCATCTTGATACCAGGTACCAGTGTAACGTGATACTACTGATGGGGGCATGCGAGTAATATGTTTTATCGTGTATCCGCTTTGCGTCTGTTGAAAATAGAGATCTAGAATGGAATTTGTGAAGTCGTTCTGTAGCACTTGCTTGCAATTGAGTCAATGAATATCCAGGAAAGTTCAGGAAGACGCGTTCAAGGAGAAAATGGATATTCAGTTTTGTAAACTGTAACTGTTCAGTTGGCATTTTCTGATAAATAACTCCTCAGCGAAGGTCTTCGTCCTTTCACCAGTATCTGAGTGACTGCATGGAAGCCAGGTTGGTCTTCGAGGTAATCGGGGGTCTACCGAGATAATTTTGCTCTGCCACAGCAGTCTCCTTGAGTCCCCTTGTATTTTCGCCAGAATACTTGCGCCAGACAAGAGGACAACTGTTCATGTGTGACTGATGTTATTTCTATGGGTCACGCCGGAACTGAGCCTGCCAGACTACGAGACAAGGAGAGGACAGAGAGCGGCTGTGTTGTCGGGACAAACACACAGAGCTTCTGCGTGAATGCATAAGATGGCTAAGTCGCCGACCGTTGCCTTTCGCTTGTCCGTTCTGTCTAGCCAGTGGCGACGTCCCTGTCGTGATCAGTTTCCCACCCATTCCATTGGTCATATGTTGCTAAGCCGTGTTTGGTAAGCTCTGCCAGCGCGCCTGCCATCCGATACGGGTGGTACGGAAGGTGACCTTGAAGACGAGTCATTCTCTGCACGTGTACTTTTCGTGTCCAGACGCCTCTTGATAATCCCACAGCCATCCACAGCGGATCTCTGTGCGGACCTCATCAAACGGCCGAACAAGAGTAGTGAGTTTCGAGCGCAAGTAGAGGGTTAAATGGTTCGAGAAATACACTCATTTGCAAATCAATTTGGTTTTCACGAGAGACTCAACTGAATCTCTCGTTCATGATATTCTACAACTGAATGTGCTGCACACAGGCCGCCTCATGTTTCAGTTGGCACGATATTCCAGTATATTTTCATAAAGGAAACTACTCACAAGGTTGCTGAAAACTCTTCGATACTGCGAGATCTCGAATATCGTGCCAACTGAAACATGAGGCGCCCGTGTGCAGCACATTCAGTTGTAGAATATCACAAACGAGAGATTCAGTTGAGTCTCTCGTGAAAACCAAATTGATTTGCAAACGAGTGTATTGCTCGAAAACAGTCCAATTTGGGTTCAAGTAAATCACAAGGTTGACGGAAATTCGTCGATTGCGCCTACCTGATGAGCTCCAAGAAGGGTCAAATGGTTCACTTAAAAGTGAGCTCTCCTTAGGAACGGTCTCTTATGAAGATAACACATTGAAGGGGGGCAAAAATACCTGAAAACAAACCTAAACCGCGACTATTCCTCGCCGGGTGCAGCAATTTACTCTTAGAGTGTACAGTCACACATTCGTCAACAAGCTCTCATGTCCTTCCAATGTGGAAATCTTGTTGAATACTTAGGTGTCACTGTCCTAGGATTCCACAGCATCCATCAAAAGGCCACCTTGTACATATTTTTTCTATGTTCTTGTCCCTTCCAGTAGGGGCTGCTGCTTAGCGGGACCCTAGAGACAGAGAGAGAGAAGGGAGGGATGGAGAGAGAGAGAGACAGCTGTAGCTGGGCAAGGTTGTTCCCCAAAAGAGATGGAAATATGTCAAACCGATTAGTCTTTTTATTGATCAGTACAGTAGTAAATGACAGATGATCATATATTCACGTAGGATTATAAGATAATGAGTGATGCACCTGATCCATATAGACAGACTATCTTAGGAAAATGGGATGCCTCAAGGGAAACCACTTTTCCATGGCCAACTCCATTCTAGATACAGTCATCCACTGGTGACAGAATATTAACGATCAATATCATATGAGGAGATAATGGTCTGTGGAGGAAATTCACTTTCTTACTTTGGACCACAAATCATTACATCATCATCACATCATCGTTATCGATGAAGAGGGCTTCAGAAGAACAGCCTAACAATGCAAGTTTCCATCCGTACAAGTCCCGACTAAATGAATCATGAACGGCCTTCCACAATACTCGACTGATGATCTTCCGGTTATATACTCTTTATTTTATATGTAGGTGATATAATGACGAAGAGCTTGTGTTGGGTTACCAGTCACAAAGAACCTAAGGCTAGAGTAGTGCTCTACAATCTGACAACACAATAGGGATATGAGTTTAGGAAACCGTCCTGTAGCCAATCAACTGAAGACGAATGCGGGCTTCGATTATCAACTTAGAAACCATCCTTTCAGTTCAGTACTGCAAGCAAAGATGCATCGACTGCAAACGCCGTCCCGCTCGTCAGATTGTTGGCCAATCATGAGCAGACAAACAAGAACAACTAGTGGAGCATGCAAACAATATCTCGATAAGTACTGTCATTTGCGCACAGTTTGGTTTTTCGCTCTCATTTATGATGGTCTTCTCCAACTGAATGTACTGCGGCAAGCCGCCTCCTGTTTCACATGACACACTGTTCGAGTTCCCGTAATGCGTTGCTTTCTAGATGTAACACACTACTCATAAGGTGACTGAAAACTTTCAAATATTCTGCCAACTGAGACAGCCTGGTGAAGTACATTGGGCTGAAGCGGATCGTCATAAATGGGAGAATAAGCTGTATTCAGTTGAGTCTCCAGTCGAAATCTGTCCAATCTGGGTTCAATCAGAACATGAGGTTGACTGAAACTCGCGGATCCCTAAAGGGGGCGAAACCGGTCGCGGGCTGTCAGTGTTTTCAGTAACCTTATGAGAAGTGTGTTACGTCTAGGCGAAATGAGAGTAAAAATCGACAATGTTATTGGTAAGCTAATATGAAACCGTGTAGCTTATAACAAAACACCTTATTCCTGTCACACATTGTTTTCGGAATTGTGCCTAATAGTGTTTTGTGAATCCCCGGAATGCTACGTGAAGTTTTATGGGGTTTTGTGGGCCGTAATGAGGCCTTTAGAAAGCGCGTTTTCGGTTGTACAACGGGTACTTCCATTGAAGAATGTGTCCAACACCAGAAGCTGCGTTGGTTGGTACATGTGTTACGTATGCCGAACCATCGTTTGCCGAAGAGAGTGCTGTTTTCC